>NW_012267474.1:390565-412480 GCF_000151885.1 Dipodomys ordii
ACAACAGCCTGTGCCCCTTCCAGTACCACCATGGCTGCCCCCAGGCCCATGGGCAAAACCAGAAAGGCCACTGATATAAGAACTGCCGGGCTATGGTCAAGACCATTTTCGAGGACAACCAAGGCAATGGCAAGTTCCCCTGGTGATGAGCTCAAGAAGCCTGAAATAACAGGGAGATATCCAAAGGACAATGCCCACTGGCTTTCCCATGCCTCTGCCAGGGCTACAGTCTCACAATATGTCCACTCTTACCTTACTCTTGGGACCCTAGCACCTCATGGCTACTCCTACCTCCTTTACTCCAGCCCCTATACAACTTGAAAGAAGATGTCCTAAGGAACAGGTATCTCTCACATGGATTGGTTTAGAAGATATATAAATTAATAAGTCTTAATAATCTCTGGGAGGGAGGTATTTTTCTCCCATTCATAGGGAACAGTTGTGTGAAGATGCACTATGTGCCCACACACAGACCCACACAGTGCACACATTCTGCAGATCAACCGTGGATAGGGAAAAGTAGTCAAACATGGTCAAAATCAGTGAAATTAATTTTATACCAATATATGAATGAACATGGACAATACTGTGGGGGAATTTTAAATCACAGAGAACATCTACATAGAGCAAGAATAGACACATACATGTACATAACAAACATACATAACCAGTGTGTTTGTATGTCTCAGGCTCAAATAAAGCACAGACTACTCAGTGGGCCTCTGGATAGGGAAAAGTAATCACGTGTTTTCCAAAGAGAAGAAAAGCTGGAGGACCTCTGACTCAAGACTTAGTGAAGACCATGAGTCCAAAAAGACCAGATAGGAAAGTACAGGAGCCTGTCATCTCCACTGAACTACACTTCCCCAAAGGCATCCCACCCTCACAATCATTGCTGGAAGTGGAGTTTTGGCTCAAGTAGTAGAACTCTATACTTGAGGAAGAAAACCTCAACAAGGGCAGCCAGGCCCTGAGTTCAAGCCCCAGGACCAGAGCCAAGCAAACAAATAGTGACAATTAAAAATTTTATGAAAAATCTTGTAAACTAAAAAGGGTTTTAATGTTTTTAAGAATAGCGAGGTGAAAGATGATTCATGGAAAAGCCTGAGAGACACAGGTGGCGTCCTTCAACCTGGGCTCCAACTGGTGAGGCAGCTGAAGAGGCACAATGGAGCCAAGGGCTTCATAGCCAGGCTGCCTGAGAAACCAACACTACATGTCCTAGGAAACAGTGGGGGGAGGCAGAGGGAAGAGGAGGAGGAAGCAGTTGAACACCATCTTTATCAGCACAGGTGTGGATGGACATTACTTCCAGGTGCTTGATAAACCTGAGGCCACCACCCCTGTCCACACCACATTATATACATCAAGAGGGAGAGGCTCCAACAGCACTGTTCTTGCAAAGTCCCCCCTTTCATTTTCCCTAGAATGCCAGAGATTGGCATGTAGGATATAGTGAGGTGTTAGCTACCATTGATTTCATGCCTTCATTCAGTGGGTTCTGGTGGGAATGTGATGGCTGTCAATGACATGAGTGCAAAAAGAGGTCTAGGGTATTTCTTGTGAGCAATATAGTGTGTGAATATCTGCAAGATTCACAGGAGTGTAATGCATTGTCTGTAACTAAAAATGTCCTGTGCTGATCCCATGCAAAGAAACCTGATGCTCTGTTGCTCCCCTCATTGCAGGTAAAAAGAGCTTCCAAACAGCTTTCTGCTTCAAGGGGTAGACTAGCACTGCTGGGTTTAGGAACATGTTGCATGCTGTGACATGATAACCAAAGATCCATCAGGGTTTTCCCAACATGGAGCAGAGGCAGTAGGAATCCATGTTCATCAGTCAGATCTGCATTGGGAATGTTCTGTGTAACCATAAAGACACCTGAGCCTGTGCAAGATTCTATCTTTCTCCATAACCACCAGCAGCCTTCTTGCACACTCAGTCATTAGCTACTATCCAAAAGAAGACAACGACTCTGTAACAGAGCATGTACTGGATTACCATGTGGCTCATTTCTTTTACCTTTACTTCCCAGAAGTATCCACACCAAATATAACCTTGTGTCAAATATAAATTTATCAAATAATGGGTGAAAATAAAAACTTAGTGACAATCAGTCTAAATAGAAGAATGATGTTTACTGTGACATCTTATACTTATTAGTCCTTATTCTTCTGCTTTCTTGAGATGACATGAATATACAACTTTATTTTATTCTTTAAATAGTTTGTATAGGAAGAGTACTTATTTGCTACTTCCATTACAAAAGCATTGTAATGGGGTTAAAAAATCCCTTTCAATAATGGTTTAAAGTGATAGTATTTTTTAGGATCATCATAAAAATAAAAATGTAATAAAACATATCAATACATTATTTTGACAATATAACCATCCTAATTTGAAAATAAATAGGACTTGTTTATTTAGTAGTAACTTATGCAAATATGTGCTTTCCATTACTTTCTTTTAAAACAGTGCTGTATGACTAGTTCTCAATAATGTTTGTTATGTCAGTTTTAAACATTTACATGGTATAATGAAAATAAAAAAGAGTAAATTAGTTTAGAGAAATATCTCAAGATAATGGAATTTCCTACTAATTCTAATTGAGAAGAACTGGAATTTGACATTAGAGCTTCTGGATTTCAAAGGTATTTACTATCATCTAGTCCTTACACCAGCAAAACACTAGGGGTCACTCAAGTCATATATGTACAGATATTTTTCTCATTACATCTTCTGGACTAATTTTTTCAGACCATTCAAAGGATAGGAGGAGAAAAATAAAGGAGAGACTAATAATGCTCGACAAGAAATGTACTCATTACATTACTCATGTAACTATAACTCCATCTACACAGTATCTTTGCAATAAAATAATAATTTAAAAGGCACCAATGGCTATGACTTCTAAGTCTACCTAATTGAGGGTTGAGAATATGTGGTTTGAAGGCTATCCTGGACAAAAAGTTCACAAGACCCCTTCTAAGCTGATAGTGCTGGACACAATGCTGTGTAGCTTTTATCCTAAACTCTGGAAGGGGGTGAGATTTTGAGGATTTTATTTCCAATTGTGTTGTTTTAAACTCATATTCATCTTACTGGGACTCCAACATGTGGTCTTTAGATGCTTCTTTCCTTGAAAGTAGAGACAGGTCTTCAAACACTGAATAGGATGCATAACCCTTCTTGCCGGTTATTCATGGAGCACAGCAAAATTCTACCTTTAAACTGTATTCAAATGCAAAGAAGAATGTTAAGCAATGTCTACTTTGGGGATAAGAGACTTCAAACTCAGAAGCTATTTAGAAAAAACAGGCAGGTTCAATTCTTTGTGCCCTGAGATTCAAGGATCTACTCCATCCACACAGAGTTTGGAGTAATGCTTTGTGCTTTGTGACTAGACATCACTTTTATAATACACAGACACTCCCCATTTTATCAGAAAGAACATCCATTTCAGCCTTGGAAGGGAACCTGTTTTTGTGTGAATTAATCTGTCCTCAAACATTGAGGGATGGGGCTGTGTCTACAGGACAGTGTGCAGAACCTGTGGTCCAATCATGGTCCTCAACTTGCCAACATCTGTCTCCAGGGATCACAAAGGAGGGATGGAAAGGGGAAACAAAGGAAGACGCTACAATGCGTGATAAGAAATGTACTCTTTATCTTGCCCATGTAATTGTAACCCCTCTGTACAGTATTTTCTCAATAAAAATAATAAAGAAAAAAATGAATTCCCTCAACAAGTAGTTTTCCAAGGCACAGGAGGCGCAGCAGCCAGACAGTGTCGTGGCCCCAAACAATAGCACTTGGCAACACAATGGACATTACAAGGCAGTGCACCTGCCTCAGTCTTTTCCTTAATGTGGCCAGATCGTAGGCACTTGGGGACGCCTGCTTCCACAAAAACAACAGGATTAGGAATTTGAAGCACGTCAGAGGCTACATTGTGAAAATGGTACTATTTTTTATTTTTAATTTTATTGTAAAGATGCTGTACAGCGGTGTTACAGTTACATGATTAAATCAATAAGTACATTTTTTGTCAAGTATTGTTACCCTTTCTCTTATTGTTCTCCCACTGTCCCTTCCTATTTTATATTATTTATATTTTTTATCCTCATGCTTGTTCAGCTTCCTCGCTTGTCTGGTCCTCTATAACATGAGCCACACCTCCAGTCCACCTTCTTGAATGTTAGTTGGGATTTGATCATGATCCTTGACATCTTCAGACTCCTGTATGGCTAGGAATATAGTCAGGAGACACTAATATCTGACAAATGTTTTCATGATTATATATTCATTCTATGAGCTCATGACAGAATTTGTACTGCTTCTTCATTTTGCCTCAGTCCAAGTTTCCATATTGGATAATTAAAGTATTAATAGTTGGGGCAACCATAAAAACATTTCACAATTTTAGTGTTCAGAGTAGGAATTGTTTTGTCATATATTTGATTACTGGAAGGGGAAATAATGTGTCTGTACGGCTCTGACAAAGCATCCTGTTCTTCAGCAGGTTTTGATGAAGGTCCACTGAAATTTCAGCCATTGCATTGAGACAAATGAACAGTGGATCTACTCTTGTGTTAATCTGGGAAATCTACATTTCAACTATGTACTCCTTATTGTGGGTGCTCTATATACAGCCTGGAATGTGATGAAGTAAGGTTCTCACTAAGAGCTATAAACCTTGACAGGATCACATTTTGCTCATCAGAAAATTAGTCATTCTGTCCCATTGTACACAGAGAAATAAAAAGAAATATGTGATTAAGTGCCTAATTATCATGAAGAAATAATTTAGGTTTCCTACTTAGATTGTAAAAATAATTCCATGGAGTTTTATATTTACATTTTTAGGTATAAACATCTCTGCTGTTATTCAATTTATTTTTTTAAATGTTATGAGCTCACTAACTGTAAGAAATGGGTTTTTTTCTCTGTGTCATTTTTTTAACCATGATCACTCTGATTAGTTTATTAAATCCAAAACAACATTTCTATTATTTTTGTAAATTTTATTTTATTGTAAAAATGCTGTACAGAGGGGTTACATTTACATGAGGAAGGCAGTGAGTACATTTCCTGTCGAGCATTGTTACTCTTTCCCTAGTTGTTCTCCCTCTATCCCTTTCCTCCCCCACCACCCTCACCCCTTCACCCTCCCTTTCTCTCCTCCTTCCCTGAAGTTATAAAGTTCATTTCCAATATACTCTCTTGTGGATATGTTGCAATGTGTCATCCTATATCTTTGTTGCACAATTTTGTTATTCCTCTTCCCCTCTCCAAATTAGACAAATGTATATACAAGATTCAGGGTATCAAAATCAAGTACAGTAACAACAGGGGTTATACCATAGGGGGAAAATATACAAAGGAAACAAAATAATCACATAGTACATTAAAAATAACAACAATAAAGTAAGACCTCTTGTGCCCATATCTTGGGGTTCATTTCACTTTGCATCATGTTATATGGTCATATGTACATAGCTTTTGAGCTTTTTCTGCTCATCTGATAAAATTGTTGTATACATACACTAATTATTGTAAATGAGGGAAACCATGGGAATTATATTTCCTTGGGTCTGGCTTACTGACTGTCTTTTTTTTGCCAGTCCTATACTTGAACTCAGGGCCTGGATGCTATCCCTGAGCCTCTTTGCGCTCAAGCTTAGTGCTCTACCACTTGAGTCACAGCACCACTTCTTTCTTTTTCTGTGTATGTGGTACTGAGGAATTGAACCGAGGGCTTCATGCATACTAGGCAAGCACTCTACCACTAAGCCACATTCCCAGCCCAGGACTGACTGTCTTATTTCACAATTAGTCGGGTGATTCTTTCTCCATCCTCATATCTACTCTTCTTCCACCTGAAACTGAAAGCTATTCCTCTAATTGTTCCTCTCTCAACCCCATGTTAGAGAATGATAATCTAGAGACCTTGTCTGCACAAGGACTGCATGTTTACCATAATACAGATCCAGCATCAAAGCTCTATTCATTATGTGGAGGGGGAAGAGGAAAACAAGAATTTATTTCTATACTCTGCTTTGCTCCAATAGTGTGTGAAATACTTCAGTTAGCAGGGTTGCTATTGGAACCTGTCATTTAGGGCCTGGTACAGACGGTCTCTGACTTTGGCAATGCCTGGTCTGTGAGCTACTGGCCTTTGGGGGAGCATTGCTATCTTTGTCTACCTGCAGCAACTGCTTGGACTCACAATAAGATGGTGGATTCATTGTCAAGCTAATGTTGTCCCTGTCTTTTCAGTTGTGACATCCAGCACTAGGGTGAACAGCTTCCTCACATGCTGGATTTCAGGTGGGAGCCTTCCTCATCGTACTCTGGATTTATCACCTGTGGCATTTTCCCTTGTCTTCTCTGGGCTTTGCAGCTCTGGTGTCCCACTTCATACTTCACTATGCTATATGTCATCCTTTCAGAGCTTGTTTATATTATAAACTCTAAATTCAATCACTGAAAACTTCATTAATTACAATACCCTGGTATGTTTTTTTGTATCTGGGACATCATGTCTGGGCTGAGATACTGAAATATGGCATGTTGGTGCAGCTGTGCTGGCCCCTTCCAACCCCTACTGATTTGCATGTGCCCAGAACACACCCACTACCCTGAGCAGTTCTTGAAAGCTGCTCACATCCTGTGCAGGAGTCAGTCCTAGTCAGCACACAGCATGGACATGAAGGCCCCTGCTCAGTTCCTGGGGCTCCTGCTGCTCTGGATTACAGGTAAGGAAAGACTATGCTGAGGATCTCCTCAGTCTGCTGTAGTCAGTGATGCTTGGCTGTTTATGAAGCTTTCTTATAACATGCTTGATTCTATGTATACTTATTACTTTTCCAATGGCAGGTACCAGATGTGACATCCAGATGACCCAGTCTCCATCCACTTTGTCTGCATCTCCTGGAGACAGAGTTTCCATCACTTGCCGGGCCAGTCAGGGCATTAGCAATGCCTTAAGCTGGTACCAGCAGAAACCAGGGGGAGCTCCAAAGCTCCTGATCTATGATGCAAAGTATTTACAATCCGACATCCCCTCCAGATTTAGTGGCAGTGGATCTGGGACAGAGTACACTCTCACCATCAGCAGTCTGCAGCCTGAAGACATTGCCACATATTACTGTCAACAGTATTATGATTACCCACCCACAGTGATACAAGCCATAACATAAACCTCCAGGAAGCAGAAGTGTGAGCCTGGGCTGTCCCAGCTGCTTTCTTCATGCTTCCTCTTGCCAGAGCTGTCCTAGAATCATAGGACAGGAATCCTGCCCAGGCTAGCCTGGACCAGCGAGCTTCTATATCTCAATCTTTGGAGTAAGTGTAATTATAGATGTGCTATACTGGCACTGTGCTAAATGTTGAAATATTAATATTACATTCCAGACTATAAATATGGAAATACTCTGACTTTATCCAGGTTATTTTATTCTTGAATAGATATTCACAATGTGCACAAAGACACTTCGAAGTTATTTCAAAACTTTTATTTTGAGAGTTTTCAATACTTCATGCATGAATTTCATTAACAAGTAAAGACAGTTTTCCACTTCCTTTTTCTGCTTCAGGTCTTTTGTGCTTTTTATCCAATCACTTTTCTTATTGCATTTGGAGAACCTCAGTACAATTTTAGGTACAGAAGGTAATAGTGAACATTTCATATTTTAATGCAGCTTGAGTGGTAAAATGCTAAATAACTATATAAATGAGTACAAAGTTCGTTTCAGAGTTTGGCTATTTATTAAAACAGGTATTTTCCATTATTCCTGACCTGCTGATATGTAATGGATAGCTGTTGATGCTATTAGAAATATTGTTTCACATAAAGGTAGACAGCTATAGTTTTTCTCTTTAACTCAATCAGAATGATGAACTGCAGAGATCAGTTATCTAATTTTAAAAGAGATTTCTACTTGTGGAACATATTCGACTTGATCAACATACATTGCCTGAGAAAAATAAGGAATGAGAGAGAGAGAGAAAGAGAGAGAAAGAGAGAGAGAGAGAGAGAGAGAGAGAGAAGCAAAGTAGGAGATGGAGATGAATGGAAGGAGAAAAAGGGGAGGTTAAAGGAGGATAAATTTAGTTTATTTCTATTTTGTAAATCCTAGTTCCACTTAGCAATCAAGCTGAAATTATCAAGAGAAACACTGAATACAAACAACACTGTTGGCACTGGTATCCAGCCATTCTGTGCTCTCCTGCAAGGTACACTGAAGGTGAGATGTTTCTTGAGCTTAGTCCCTCTGTCCTCCAGACCAGCTCCCACCAAGAATCACAGCAATGTTCCTAGCTCACTGAATCTTCTCTGTTTTAATCTCAAGAATCAAGGAATCTTTGACAGTCAGAGGAACAACACTGATGTCTTTTATTTATAAAAATAAAAATGGAGAAACCTCAAGATAAAGCAGATCTTCCTTAAGTCAGAAGCCCTCTGATTCTCAGATTGACAAGTGAACATATGCATGCAATTTATGTATCATATTTATGTATATATAACTAATATATGAGATACAGTACATAATAATTAAATATAAATTATATAAAATATATTATGTGTTATTTTGTATATATGATGTATTATTAGATATTAGTCTATGATTTTTCTGATTTTCCCTATTTTATTGTTTTCACATTTTTTGTAAAGTTGATATGTAAGGGGTTACAATTAAAAATGTAAGGTAATGAATAGAACTCTTTTTGAATAGTTTCCCCCTCTCCCTCACTATCTCCAATGTCTACCTTGCCAACTACTCCCCCAGCCCAAGTTGTAACGTTCATTTCCAATATATTGTCTAATAAGTATTATTGTCACATTGTTTTGTTATTATATATTATGTCATTTATGTATCTTCTTAAGATTTAACAAATTTTTAAACAATGTATAGGTGAACTCTTTTATTTTATAAAATATTGTCCTACTGATTATAACTTTACCTGGAAATATATCCAATTAATCATAAGGAATAACTTGAGGAAAAAACTTACTCTGAGTTTCTATGGTGGGTATTGAAGTTTTCACTACTAAATATTATGAGCTAAGTATTAGGGAAAAGGTATGCAAAAAGGTGAATTAACAGCAAGTTAAAATGACAAACATAGGGCATCTCTCTTTTATAGGCAATGTTTTAACAGTGGAAGTAGGAGGAAATGTGTTGAGGAGTTGGAGATGTACTTCAGGGGTTTGTTGCCGTTGAAGAAAATACTTAAGATTATGAGACATATGATCCTATGAGTGAAAATAGCCAAGGGAAAAATTGGTCCATGGATGAAAGAAGGTAAAATCCCAGAGAAAGATACAGCAAAGTGTTCAACACTATTGTAACAATTACACAAATGAGGATGCTGAAGCAGCCAATTAAGGAACTTAGCAGCTGCCACACTCCATAAAGCATGGAAGGGCGGGCCACCAGGGAACATTGTTTGACCTCAGGCTCACAGGATAGCAGTTGGATTGTGTCTATGGATGTGCATTTTATCTTGAGTCTACAGAGACATACATGGAATAGAGTGGCACAGATGAAAATGCTTTCTTGAGACACATGTTGCAGATGAAAAAGGACACTTTAATTTTTATTGGGGAACTAGAAGACAGACAGGGAGGACATTCAGAGCCAGAGAACTTAAGCCAAAGTAAAGAGTGGATCACACTGTCCTACAAGACATGCATGGTTGATGACCAGCCATCCAATGAACACAACTTGAAGGAACAGGAAAAACCCAAGGTGTGTTCTAGGTAGACCTGATTTTCTTTTTCTTTTTCTTTTTTTTAGTATTCCACAATCTTTATTTTTTAATTGTGAACATACTGTACAGAGGGGTTACAATTACATAGGCAAGATAATGAGTATATTTCTTATCAACCATTGTAGACTCCTCCTTTGTTTACCCTTCCCATCCCTTTCCCAGCCTCCCCCTCCCCCACCAACGTTGAAAAGTTCGTTTTCGACATGACAACTTGTACTTCTCATTGCTGCATCGGTTCTACTTGTATCCTTATTTAAACGACTTGTTTTTCCCCTTCCCCTTCACAAATTACACCGAGATCAAATACAATGAAAACAGTGGTTAAACTGAGGGGTAGGGACATACAAAGCAACAAAAATAATCTTATAAATGCGTTAGAAACAATCGCATGAAAGAAAAAAAAAACATTTGAATACATATCTTAGGGTTCATTTCCCTCACATCAACTTATCTGACCTTTTCTGCTTGACTAATACATATACTAGATATTGCAAATAAGGTAAACCATGGGACCTATGTTTCTTTGGGCTTGGCTTACTTCACTTAATATAATTTTTTCGTAGCCTTTCCATTTCCTAACAAATGGGGCAATGTCATTCTTTCTGATGGAGACATAGAATTCCATTGTGTATATATACCACATTTTCTTGATCCATTCATCTACTGAGGGGCATCTGGGTTGGTTCTGTATCTTAGGTATGGTAAATAATGTTGTATTAAACACATGTGCTGGTAGCTTTAGTATCGTCTACACAAGCCATCTTTATGTTCATGATTCGTACCTGAGGCTCAGGTCATAACAGTCTTATTACACAAATTGTGAAGTGGTTGATCTCCACTCTCATATCCACTCTTCATTCCTCCTGAATCATAGCCATTCCTAAAATGTCTTGGTCTCAAACCCAGGTGTGGGGGGACGTTGTATGTACCAGGAGTGGATGTGTATCAACAGACAGGTCCACCTTCAAAGTTCTCATTAAATGCAGTTAAATAGAAAGGCATGAGTTTTACAGTTTCATTATAGCTTCCTTTGGCTTCAAAAGTGTAATATTTCAGGCCGCAGATACATCATAACCAGGGTCATAGTTGGTGAATCTCTCAAATCCAGATCCACATGCAGTTCATTTAGTGAAGGATGATGAAGAGAACTCTGACTTTGGCAGGGACTTTCCCTGTGTGTGAGCTTCTGACTATGAAGAGCAGTGTTATTTTGTGTACCTGCAGAAGCTGGGACTCACAATGATGAGAAGTCGATTCACTGTCATGACAATGCCTTGCTAGTGGCTCCCCAGAGTGACATCCTGCACTAGGGTGGACAGTGTCCCCACATGCTGGTCCTGATGTGGGAGCCTTCCTCACTGCGTTCTGCCTTCACTGTCTGTGGCAGTTTTTCCTTGCTTCCCATGTTAAGGATGTCTTCTCCATTCATTGTGGATTCATTGCCTTGCTCACCCTTTACTGTGTTTCCTTTCATCAAATCTGAATCTGCTGGGACCACAAGTTCTAGCCCAGTTATTAAAAAATGTTATTC
Organism: Dipodomys ordii; assembly: GCF_000151885.1. Classification (NCBI taxonomy): domain Eukaryota; kingdom Metazoa; phylum Chordata; class Mammalia; order Rodentia; family Heteromyidae; genus Dipodomys; species Dipodomys ordii. The sequence goes on from NW_012267474.1 coordinate 401,874, forward strand.
TGAACTGGAAGACATGATAGCATAAGAACATGAAGGTTCATGAAGCAGAAGAGACTGAAGTAGATGTGAGTTCTTGGTTTAGGGAACATCTCATCTTTAAGGGGGGGTCTTTTTGGGCTATTGATAGGAGACAGGAATGTTACCTGAGAGATTTGGAGACTGCTAGCTCAGAAATTCATGAAGATCACTAAGCTACATATATAGCCATGTCTTTCAAATTTTTCCAACCCGGCTGATTTTCATGTGCCCTGAGCACAGCCCACTGCCCTGAGAACTTCTTCAGAGGCTGCTTACACCCTATGCAAGAGAAGGTTCCACTCAAAAAACAGCTTGCACATGAAGGCCACTGCTCAGCTGCTGGGGCTCCTGCTGCTCTGGCTCCCAGGTAAGGAAGAACAATGCCAGGGAATACTCTTCTCATATTAACAGAGCAGCTTGAGGCTTCGTGGAAGTACTTTGATAATATCATTAATTAAATGACTAATTGTTTTAAGGTTTCCAATGTCAGGTGTCCATTGTGATGTCCAGTTGACTCAGTCACCATCCCTGCCTGCATCTCTGGGAGAGAGAGTCACCATCACTTGCAAAGCCAGTCAGGTCATTAGCAATTATTTACATTAGTAGCAGCAGAGAGCAGGGAAAGCTCCAAAGCTCCTGATCTATTTTGCACCTACTTTGCAATCTGGGGTCCCATGGAGGTTCAATGGAAGTGGATCTGGCACAGAGTTCACTCTCAGCATCAGCAGCCTGCACCCTCAAGATTTTGCCACTTACTATTGTCAGCAGGGTAATTATTTACTTACTCCTGTGACACCAGTAGAACAAAAGCCTCCCAGGGAAGCAGAAGTGAGAGCCTGGGCTGCCCCAGATGCTTACCCTGGTGCTTCCAACTGCTGACAGAACATCTCAGATGCAGCCCCCATTTTTAAGGTCACTGGAAAGCACTGGGAGATAGGTTCTGGAGTCAATTGCAGACCTTAACTCTCTGTACTTCTGCTCATCCCAAGCAGCACACACCTGACACTGCCTCTTCTGTGACTTACAAAGAACACTGCTCTGTACTCATATATGGTCCAGACTGTCCTACAATTCTGCAGTCAGTCAATAATGAAGCCATTCTAGATATGTCAGGACAGGTTTTTAAAGGCAAGGAAAAATTCCTTGTGAAAATCATTTTAAAAACAATTTTTGAAGAAAAATAGTCATTAAAATTTACTTGAAATCAATTTTGTATTGCCATGAGATAATTTTATTTGAGGTACAATATGAAGTTTGGGGATGCTAAATAATTAAATAAACACATGAGTTTATAGTAATTTAAACATTTATTTATTTCTTGTCAGGGATTTTTTTTTAGGAAATGTATTTTTAAATACTCATTTCAACTCTCATGTTAAAACATGCAACATTTTAATCTAGTTCTCAGAAAATTAATTTATTTTGATATTGAGTAACATATTATTGTTTTACACTGCCATTGTCTAAACCATAGAAAGTAGAGTTGAAAAATATGTTTTTAAATAACTTCAGGAAATATCAAGAAAAAATTAACTAATACTTTGTATCAGGTTTTGGAAGGTTTGAACATATTTTTTTTTCTGGTGCTTGATCTTAGAGGAGTTATTCAGAGAGCAGATATTCAAAGCACCCTTGGCTTCTGGCCTAGTTAAAATAAATGCAAACTGAAGAATGGAAATAAATATATGTGAATAAATAAAATACATTTAAGACACTTGTGGAGTCATGTACTGGGTACAGTTCCAGAGTGACCCATATTATATCTATATTTATCAGAGTAATCATAAGTGACTTCCCCATATCCTACAGACATAGTGAGAATGATAAGTTCAGATTTAGTAATTAACATGCATTCTTACACATGGAAATGTATATGGAAGGGAGGAGGGGGATTGGGAGGGATAGTTCAGAATGATGAAAGGGTGATAGGTAAAGATGAATTGTCTTCATAACCTTGAATCTTTATGGACATCATTTTGTACTACTACTGTTGGAGAGCCAACATGGCCTGGTGCCAGCCAGATCGATGAATAAACATACCCTTTCCCTGAAAAAACAAAACAGAATTTAAGATACAACATTTGTATGGAGTTCTCTCTTGTCCACACTCTCACTTTTGTCCACGTTCCTTGCAAACTTATATGTGATTGGAAGATATCCTGTCTAAATCAGAATATAAACAGGAAAGCAGAAAGGGAGATGAGTGCTGGGAAATATATTTCCTGAAGAGACTGTGCTGATGGGAGCCCACAGCTGATGACCCAGTGAAGTCACAGCCCAACTCTCAGAATATATCCAGGAGGGCCTTGTCCAAGACCAGGTACACACATGTCTCTTCCATAGTAAGAGTTTCAGTAAGTCTCAGTTCATAAAAAATGAGATATTATCATGAAATATGTAAGGGACCATGCTCAAATAGAAATATTTCTTGACAAAAAGGAAGCAAACACAACTAAACATGTATGTAGTAGTATTTTCTTTCCTACTCAGAAAGTGTCCAGAATTCAGGATCATCAATAGCATCCCTGAGAGCATGTTACAAATACAATATTACAAAACCACTTCACATCTACTGAGTGTGAATCTGCCTTTCAGCAAGTTAACAAGTAATCTCTTTAAGATTTTGGAAGTTGTATCATAGGCAGAGAGCTGCTTTTTACTCCTCAATTAGCCTATTAAGAGCACTTCTATTTAAACCAGATTTCTCTGTCTCTCACACACATCTGTGCACACACACACATAAACATGACACACCTGTGTCAGTCCTTCCCTATAACAAAGTAACTGGCCTAAACTCTGAGTAAAGAAGAGTTTGTTTAGCATACAGTTTTAGATGCAGAAAGTCCCCGATGCTGAATCTTCATCTGTCTGTACTCTTGTGAGGCCTGTCCTGCATGTGGTACAATATGTTGTGTTAATAAAGAGAGAACCAGTTGTAATTTGAGTTGGCCAAGCCTATGGTTGTCTTCATTTGATAACAGGTGACTATTATGAGAACTGCCTCACTGCATGAGAGTATCTTTAACCCTCTGGTGAGCAGTGGTATAACCTCCAATCCCATAATATAATCACTTCCCACAAGTCACCTCTTCCATTGGCCAGTTTCATCCTGCATGTGCTCTTCCTTCCTTCAGGTGAAGTAGAGACTGAAATCTCTGAGACAAATAAACAGAGACTGTTTAGATTTGGACTGGAGACATTTGGAGATTTTATATTAATTTAAGATAATCAAAATTATATATATATATATATATACATATATCACTTTAAATAGTTACACAAAGTGTTCTCAACTAAGTATGTCAATTAATAAGTACACTATATTTTGATCCTCTCACCCTTCTGTTACTCTCCAGAGGAAACTTTAAGAAATCATTTGATTAATTTGCTGAAAAATACATTGTGGAAGAATAACAGGATATTTAGTGAATTTAAGAAACTGTTACAATGTAGGGATTGGGAAGGTAGCTTAGTGGTAGAGCGCTTTCCTTGCATGACTGAGGCCTTGGGTTCGATTCCTCAGCACCACATAAGCAAAAAGAAAAAAGCTGGAAGTGGCGCTGTGGCTCAAGTGGTAGAGCGCCAGCCTTGAGCTGAAGAGCTGAGGGACAGCACCCAGAGTTCAGGTCCCAAGACCAGACCCCTCCCCCCCCCAAAAAAACCTGTTACAATGTAATTCTATGCTTCCATCAGAAAGAATGACATGGCCCTATTTGTTAGAAAATGGAAAGACTCAGAAAAATATTATATTAACATATAAATTTAAAATATATATTATATATTATACGATATATTATATAATAAAATATATAATATATATAATATAATACATATACTATAAAATATAAAATAAAATTAAAATATTATATTAAAATATTATATTAAGTGAAATAAGCCAGGCACAAAGAAATATAGTTCCCATGGTTTCCCTTATTTGCAATAACTAGTATATATCTGAGACAAGCAGAAAAGTTCAGATAAGATGATGTTAAGTGAAATGAACCCCAAGATAAGTACAAAAGTGCTTTTTTTCTTTCTTGCTACTGTTTCTAATGTATTTATAAGGTACCAGGTGATTTTTTTGTTTTTTGTATGTCCCTCCCCAACGGTATAACCCTTGTTTTCGCTATATTTGATGTTGGTATAATTTGGGGAGGGGAAGAGAAAAAAACAAATTGTTTAAATAGGGATACAGGTGGACCCATTGCATCAATGAGATGTACAAGATGCTATGTTGAAAAAGGAACTTTACAATTTGCGGGGTGGGTGGGGTGGGTGAGGGGGAGTGTAGTTGTGGAGGTGGGAGGGAAAGGATGGTAGGGGGAAAAACAAAGGAGGAGGCAAAAATGCTTCATAAGAAATGTACCCATTACCTTGCTCATGTGATTGTAACCCCTCTGTACAGTATTTTCACAGTAAAAAACTTATTAAAAATTATATTGAATTCAGAGTTTCAATTGCAATCATTTCTACCATTAGATTAAAAGACCATTAGGATAAAAAACCATTAGGGTACTTACTGCCTGTAAGAGAAAATTTTGTTATGCTTGTCAATTCTATACCCTACATCTTAGTATGAATATCCTGGAAAATAGAGGTGCTAACATTTGTAACTAGCATCCCTAAGAAATAACTTGGTAACTGTGGTATGCCTCTTCATCTAGCTCAACTCTGTGCTTTTACTGGTCACCTGTTTTGAGAATCAGTTCCAATATTATCAGTGGAGTCCTTTCCATGCTACAGGCATCATGGATTTTATTGGTTATCACCAGTATTTTGATTGGAAAGGGTGTGGGGGGGAACTCCCAGTCTATTAAAAATGTAGTTAGTTTTGGCTCACCCCAACAACACACACAAAATTTATGAATACACCCATACCTAGTTCATAGCAATCTGTACTTTAACAAGGTAACAAGGATCCATGCAAGGTTTGATAATTAGGCTTTAGGAGGAGTTGATTTTTGCTAAGGAGATCTTCAATTGGCAAAATTATTTAGACACACACAAATATTTATCAATTATATGATCTCAGGCCTAAGAATAATAATGATATTTAGAAATTTGAGGATATATCAAGATTAAATATTATTCAAAATATTGCCTATAATCCCCAAAAGTGAGAGAAGTGGATTCAAGTTGAGGTTTTACTGGCCAAATGTTATCAAGGAGATATCTCAAAAGAAATCTAGGCATTGGGGAAATCTCCTATAATCATGGTTACCAAGGCTGTACAGATAGGTGGAACATGGCCTTGTCTGTATCTCCTAAACAAAACTAAAATGAACAAGTTTAGGAGTAGTGCTCATTTTAGAGGACTTGTTTATCCAGCTCAAAGCAGTGTTGAATGTTCAGAATACAAACTCTTTAAAAATGTGTTTCCTTGTTGGTATTTTGTGACTAGAATTTCTCTATGTACCTTGACCTCTAGATGTTGGTCATGATCTCTGTAATTCTCTGCCTCTTTAGTCACTGAGGAAAATCAAACAAAATCCAATTTAGAGGCAAACTGAGTGACCTGCATCACAACAATTAAAGGAGCTCCAGCAGGATCATCACCAATTAAAAGCTGATATATATAACTGTTAGCAGTTGTTTACCAGTGGTTCAATGTGTACTATTTTTGTTAAAAACCAATTGCATAACTACGGATATTTAAAAAAACAATGGGGAAAAGGAAAAATGAAAAAGTCTTAAAAATATATGAATATGTAGAATAAATTGTAATTCATTTATGGAAACATGTAAGGAACAGTTAGCATTCACTTTATCCATATTATTGTAACACATGATGTAATGTACAATAATACATAGCAATGTATAAGTAGAGAAATAAAAATGATATTTTAATACAAGTCGTTATGTCAAAAACGAACTTTACAACTTTCGTGGGGGGGCCAGGGAGGATTGGGTGTGGGGGGGAGGATGGGAAGGGATGGGAAGGGGAAACAAAGGAGAAGGCTGCAATGCTTGATAAGAAATGTACTCATTATCTTGCCCATGTAATTGTAACTCCTCTGTACAGTATTTTCACAACAAAAAATGATATTTTAATAGGTAGTACAGATTTAACAAAAGTGATTAATTCACAGTTAACAAATAGGCATACTTATACATATATTTGTATGTGTTTATATGTGTCATCTATAAAACATGTGCCTAGATTTATATATTTATTGTGTGCATAGATACACATCTATATATGCACACATCTATATGTGTAGATATATGTACATATAAATGTCCAAAAGTAGCTGCAGAACCGTGGCTATAATACACACACAGAGAAATTATCAGGGATCCAATGAAACATAGTTTATCCTTTGCAGAGACTGTCTTAAAGAAAGGCTTGTAAAGTCGTTTAAGCATACAGGTGGACCTGTTGCAACAATAAGAAGTACAAGTTGTCATGTCCAAAACGAGCTTTACAACGTCGGTGCGGGGGGGGGGGGAAGGGGGAGGAGGGAGGGGGGGGGGGGGGAGGCTGGGAAGGGATGTGAAGGGTAAACCAAAGGAGGAGGCTGCAATGCTTGGTAAGAAATGTACGCATTATCCTGCCCATGTAATTGTAACCCCTCTGTACAGTATGTTCACAAATCAAATAAATAAATAAATAAAAAGGAAGGCTTGTAAGAACACACAGCATATAGACTTTTGAGGAAACTATGTATATATGGCCCAATAACCTTCTTTCTATACTCACTATTTTCTTTGAAAGGTTTAAGGAAACAAAAAATTCTGATCATCTTTATGATGGTTCTCTTAGTTGGATTGTTTGGAGATAAAAAATATACTTCTGGACCTGGCTGTGAGAGATTCTCTGGAGAGAATTGACTGAGAGAGAAGACCCACCCTATTATACACAGCCACTTCCAAAGGACTGAGATCTCATCAAATGAAAAGGGAAGGAAGATGTAGCTACCAAGTAGAACATTTCCCCTGTTTCTTGGGTGCCATGTTGTGAGCTTAACCAAACTGCCCACATGGTAGACTAGACTTTGTAACCTAAGAGTTGCAATCAAGTACTGTGCCCTTTATATTGCTTTTACTGTGGTCTTAGCCACAACAAGGGAAAGCTAACTAACACATCTTCACAACTTAGGCCCTAGCTTACTTTCTAACCAATGATGGAAGATGAATTAGGCATCAGAAAGCATTTGGGGTCCTCAGCAATGAATTGAGAGAAATGGCTATTATTTGTAGTGGTAATAATATGTTGAAGTAGATTTTTTTAACTCAGAGTTTCAATGTGGGAATGTATGTATTAGTGAAGCAAAGACATTAAACATGAATCTAATCCACAAGTTCATGGATTGTATTTTTCTTCAGGAGTGTGAGATGTGGATGTAAACAGCACAAGAGAGCTGCAGGCCATGAGGTGGATTCTGAGCACTCATGACTGGGTGCTATGATCTCAGAGCAGGAGGAAAGGGACAGCTCTTCTCTGCAAGAGATAACTGAATCCCAGTAGACAGGGTTCATCCTAATGGCTCCATCTTCCACTCCACTCTTGGAAAGGTTTGCGAACTTCTGCCTTAAGACTTCTCAATAGTTTGTGAACAAATCCATATCCTGAGATAAATCATCTTGTGCTGAGCGCACTTGACAACTGTGACTAAGAACAGTGACAAATCCACAGGGAGAGCAGCAGGGTCCTTTTCTTCTAGTTCTAATACTTTCCCAGCAGACAGAGTCCAGAAAGCCAACATTAGTTACCTTGCAAGCCATCAGTACTCAAGCCACGCAAGCAGACAGTAGTCATTGGTTCTCCTCACTTATACCATGTCATACAACTAGTAGTGATAAACTTTTCTTCACCACTTCAGCCCTCCACATGCAGTCAGTGATTCATACTTAGTAAAATAACAGAATTTGGCATGGAGCGATTTGGGGATCTCTGTGCAGCTTAGGCCTCTTGTTTCTCTGTCTTCCCCTGTGTGGACTTACTAGCTCTTATTCTTCAAGTTATCACTGGCAAACCACTGACACACACACAAACACACACCCACATATACACACTCAGATACAGACAGACAGATACACACACAAATCTACCATCTTATCTGAATTTAATCCATAGAAAAGTTAAAATGGATATATCAAAATATAATTTATAACTCTTCTTGAAAAAAGAATCCTGGTGTTCATTTAGCTTAGCATCATCTTAGATGGTCATATGTACATAGTTTTTGAGCTTTTCTGCTTTTCAGATAAAATCATCTTAGATGTATACTAATTATTGCACATGAAGGAAACCTGAATCCTAAGATATGGACACAGAGGACTTTCTTTGTTGTTATTTTTAATGTAAAGTGTGTTTTTTTTGTTTCTTTTGTATGTTCTTCCCCCCTATGGTATATCCCCTGTTTTCACTGTACTGATTTTATTACCCTGAAACTTGTATATACATTTGTCTAATTTTGGGAGGGGAAAGGAATAACAAAACGCTGAAACAAGGACACAGGATGACTCATTGCAACGACGGTACCCACAAGACTACACTGGAAATGAACTTTACAACTTTGGTCAGGGGAGGTGTGAGGGAAGTGAGGGAGGGAAGGGATAGTGGGAGAACAACAAAGGAGGGAGTAACAATGCTTGTCAAGAAATGTACTCATTACCTTCCTCATGTCAATGTAACGCCTTTGTACAGCATCTTTGCAATAAAGTAAAATTAAAAATTAATTAATAAAAAATAAAAAAGTATCCTGGTTTAAAAGCATGTACTGTTAGAATAATACCACTAGATGGTAGCAAAACCACACAAGATATATAAAAAGAGCTCTCTAGCCTAGTAATGTAGGGAAACCATAGAGTGAGTGTTTTATCATTAACAAAGAGTCTCCAGGCTTGGGTATTTGACTAGGACCAGGGACACTCAGAAGGAGCCTGTCAGCAGGCTGAATTTTGGGGGAAAGTCTTCTGTCTTGGGAAGTTAGAGACTGGAAACTTGGCTTTGCCTCTATTTCTTGCCTTACTCATCAGCAAAGAGAATCTTTCAAGGATTGATTCATGTCCCCCTGAGATATGTGTCCTTGGAGAAGTCTGTAACAGTGAGTGAGGTGATGTGAGGTCCCTGAGACTGTAGCAAGTCCTGTAGTGCTACTGTCTTGAGGAGATGTTGCACTGGATGGCTCTGTCTCTGTCTCTGTCACAGGCATCAAAGTCCTTGTGAGGATATTACAAGAAAGAGAACAGTCAGGAAAAGAGTCTAAAACAGATGACATTCTAGACTTCCCTGCTTCCAGAACTTAGATTTTTAAAACTATTCCATATATTTGTCTACCATCCCAAGATATCTGTGTTCTCCATGGCAGTGCAGGGAAACTAAGTCACCAAACCAGCTCTCCCTCAGCAGATCAGTCTTAGGAATTGACATGTAGTTTGGACATGTAGTTGCAGACTTGCTTCTCTTCTTCCTGCTACTGCAACCATGGTGAGGAAGCAGGACTCAGGTTCCATTCTCAGTGAGCTTGAATTCAAGAAAGTTTCCTAGCAGTTGAAGGTGTAAGCCAGCTTAGTTTATGGATCAGAATCAGAAAAACCTCTACTAAATGGGATGAATTACTGGTATTGTTTGTAGATGTACATATATTTTTTCTTCTGTTAGGAACTGAGAAGATCCTTTTAATCCTAGCATTTTTTTCTTGACTTGGCCCTCAGCACAGACTTTATAATGCCTCTCCTGACTTGTAAATGACATATCAACATACTCCGAGGAGTCAGGGTTGTGCCATTACTTTGGATTCAGATAGCAAATAGAAGTCTATCTAGGTAAAATAAAAAAGAGGTATATGTATGTATATATTTGCGCACTTCATTTATTTATTTTCCTATAATAGTTTTCATTGTAGAGATGTTTCATCTCCTTGGTTATGCTTATATATTCTTATTTTTGTGGAAATAATTTCATAATTTCAGTTTTCCCCATTTATTATGATGTTGACAATAGTTTTGCCACCTATATCTTTTATTGGGCTGAGGTCATTTTCTCTATCCCGAGTCATTTGAGAGATTTTTATCAATCACTTTTCTCCAATCCATGGAAACATTTAAACTTATTTCCTTTTTATATTTTCTGGTTCTTCTCTGCATCCAACTTGCTAAGAACAATGGCCACTCCTGACACTCTACAACTGCACCACACCTGAGAAGAGCAGACCATCACCTGGTATGCAGTTGAGGGCAAATGGCCAGCAGGACTGATCAGCAACTTCACAATGTTCCAATCCTGAGAATGAAACTATACCATGCCCCATTGTGCAGCAAGGAACTGTCGTTCCTGAAGCTATACTTTGTCCTGTTTTGAGAGGTATAAATTCAAATCCCAGTGTTCTACATGGCTGATCTATCTACAAGAGACCAGTGCAGGAGGCTCATGACTGAAAATCTACCTACACAGAAGGCTGAGATCTGCTGATCCCAGTTCAAAGTCAGCCCAGGAAAGGAAAGTGCAAGAGACTCTTTCCTCCAGTTAATCAACAAAAAGACAGAAATGGAGATGTGGCTCAGGTGGAAGAGTGCTGACCTTTAGTACTAAAGCTCAGGTCCATAGATCACACTCTGAGTCCAAGTCCAAAGACACACACACA
>NW_012267474.1:412595-417741 GCF_000151885.1 Dipodomys ordii
TATTGGGAAATTACCTGTGTTAGTCATCTACCCTTCCATGTAATTGGCATTTAATTTCAGTTTGGAACTTTCTTTCAGTAATGGTATCTCAAAGAGTATGCTCATTCTCTTTACATAAGCAAGCAGCAAAAGAATAAAATAAATAATTTACAAATAACATATTTATAAGATTATTTCTTTTTTGCTTTATATGTCCCTCCCCCACAGTATAACTCCTGTTTTCACTCTATTTGATGTTGATATAATTTGGGGAGGGAAAGGAAAAAAAACAAATTGTTTAAATAGGGATATAGGTGGGACCATTGCAACAATGAGATATAGAAAACATTATGTCGAAAAATGAAGTTTACAACTTTGGTGCTGGGGGTATTGGGGTGGGGGGAGTATGGGGAAAAGTGGGGGAAGATGGGAAGGAATGGGAAGGGAAAACAAAGGAGGAGGCAACAATGCTTGATAAGAAATGTACAGTATTTTCTCAAAAATAAATTTATTTAAAAATAATATATACCACATATTTGTTATATATGTGCACATCAGAGGGAGGAGGACAGAGAGACAGAGGGAAATAGGGGAAAACATACAACAGTGGGACCTATCAGCTGCGCTGGACATTGATCATAACAAACTAAGCAACTCAATGGCAGCAATGGGAGGGAGGGAATGAGCAGCAAAGAGGGAAAAGCTGACACTAAGCAAAAGGAAAGAAATGTATATATCACCTCATGTGGAAGAAATAACTGTATTGTAAAAGCTCATAGAATTCACAGACTTTATAACTCATGATAAAGGTAATTTCCCCCCGAAGGTTAGAATGTGTTTGTGACTACAAGTATCACTTACTTTGTGACTATAATTATCACAATCCTGTGAAATTTGTGAAATTTATGTAATCACTTAATAACAATAAAAATTGATGTAAAAATTTTAATAAAAGAAGCTTTTTGTGTAACCCATAAGAAAATGTCACAAACAGTGGGCAATAGCAAAAGAAATGTATATTCTTCAGGCTCTGGATGGTGTAAGTGGAATTTGAATTCCTCTGTACAACTCTGAACCAGCATTCAGTTGCTTAGTAGATTCTGATGAAGCTTAAGGGAAGGCTTAATCTTGAGTGTTTGTTATACTGACACATGAAAACAGCTCTTGCTGGGTCCTGCTATGAGGTGTGGAGTCCTGGATATGGCTGCCCACATGGAATGCAGGTAGGACAAGGAGGGTCTAATACAGAGTTAATAACTTTTCCAGGAGCAGACTCTGTAGAAAGATTAAAAAATAGATGTTGCATTAGTCTAACTAACTGAACATAACAGGCGTTCTTGTTCATTCTTTCTTATAGAAGAGAGAGAGAAATATTAAGAATGCTGTTGTTAGTCTGGTGAAGAGTTATGCTGATGTGTAATCCCATATTTACTGATTGTGAAAAGGCCTATGTAAAATTTAGTTTTCTCTGCCATGTTTCTCTTTAATTTAGAAATGCTATTAGTTCACCCTCTGTAAGGAAGATTTTATGCTCTGGGTTATTTTGTTTGGACACACCTAACCATGAGGAACTTAATTTACTAGGCACTCTATGAAGAATCTTATTTTTTTTTTATCACTTGTAGGGATTGAACTCAGGACCTGGGTACTGAACTGAGCTCTTTTGCTTAAGGTTAACATTCTACCACTTTCAGCCACAGCACCACTTCCAATTTCTGAATGATTAATTGGAGATAAGAGTCAAAAGGGGATCGTTCAGCCTGGTGTGGCTTTGAACCATGTCCTTAGAACTCAGCCTCCAGATTAGCTAGGATTACAGACATAAGCCACCAGATTCTGTCTTATGAAGAACAACTCTGACAGTTGTTGATAACTTGCTAATCAAAAGGTAATTTTGTTTCAGTGATGTCAGATTAACTCGAGTAAGTATTAGATTTCCTTACCTAGATCAGACGAGTGTAGTATTGGATAGAAGTCTACAGAAACAATGGCAAATGAAGTCTGTGTACAGTATCTTTGTCTAGAATAACGAGAAGAGGGCCAATCAAATTGACCCTTCACCAAGGCTCCACTGGACACACATTTCAATTGAATTGGGCTTCTAGTGTTTTAAGTTGACAGGGTCAAGTACACCACATCCTCCCTGCAGATCCAGGCATCAGGGGAGAGGGGTCCTTCTACACACTGCTGGAGCCAGCCTGGTATTTGTGGGTCTTTTCTCCAAACACAGAAGAAATTTAATTCACTTTCTTCACCAGAGAGATGCCCTTGCCCTCTGCTTTGTTCTTCTCACACTGCTGCACCCACCTGCTGATTTGCATAGTGCTCCCCAAGGAGGACTGTCCAGCCCTGGTTTGACATAAAGACTCATCTTGACCTTGACTTTACTGATCAAACCTCCTGAATTCCCAGCTAAAATGAGGCTCTGTTCTTGGGTTCTGGGTCTCCTAATGCTCTGGATCACTGGTAAGGGCAGAGGGAGATGAAGATAGAAAAGGGGGCTGGGGGTGAGCCCTCAGGGCCACTGCTTCTTGTTTGTATTCTGTTCATGGGTTAGATGCACAGAACTTGTCCTCTAGAATGGGGCAGGTGAAGTTAATTTTATGAGAGTGATGAACATTCTAGATGGAACTAGGTCCTGAGCTTTGGTGACAACTATGACATCTGTGTAGTGGGTAGTATACATGAGATCTAGAACCTCATTTATTATTTTAATATTTGTATATGTTTTGAAATATGGAATGGTTTCAGGAAAGAATGAAAACCATGAAAAGGATTGGCAATTAATATATAACCACAGAAAAAAATATACCACATATAATATTGTATTTTTCATTTATTTTAATTTCAGGGTCCAGTGGCGATATTATACTGACTCAGACTCCTCTGTCCCTGGCTGTCACCCTGGGAGAGACGGTCTCCCTCTCCTGCAGGTCAAGTCAGAGCCTCATATATAGCGATGGAGATAGCCTTCTGTATTGGTTCCTTCAGAAGCCTGGCCAGTCTCCACAGCAATTGATATATTGGGCTACTAACCGAGAATCTGGGGTCCCAGACAGATTCAGTGGCAGTGGGTCAGGCACAGATTTCACACTGCAAATCAGCAGGGTGGAGGCTGAGGATATTGGGGTTTATTACTGCATGCAAGGTATAGATACTCCTCCCACAGTGATACAGTCCTTAACAAAAACATCTCTGTAGGGCTTGGCCCAGCTGTCCTATTTCAAAGTTTGTCTGGTGAGCAGCATAGCACATTCTCTGAACTGAAGCAGTAGTCTGAGTTTGGAGGACTTGACAGAAGATGTCATACTAGAGAGCTTGTCCAAGTGGGATCTTTAGCTTTAGCTTCCAGGGACTCCCAGAACCAGAATTTATAATGTTACTGAAGAAGTCAATTTATCACTTATTACCAAATGTGAAAGACAAAGACAAAATCATCTACCAGCAGCACGCCATTTCTATAGTTTGGAGAGAATTACAGAGTCTAATCCCATGCAGAATGACTCAAGAAGCAGTAGTAGCTAGGAAATGAAAAATGAGTTACAAAGCTAGGCTTAAAAGTGAGATGGGTTTTTTAAATAGGAATGCTACTGAATATCACCAAATAAATAGAGTATGTTGTTTAAATATAATGTAAATCAATTATATGACTCAGATATTAAAAGCTTTTTGCTTAATGAACTCATGATTCTGAAAGTCCCATTATTATCATTTTTTAATTGTGAAAATACCATACATAGAGGTTACAATGACATGAGCAAGGTAATGAGTACATTTCTTACCAAGCATTGTTGCCTCCTCCTTTGTTTCCCCTTACCATCCCTGCTCTCCCATCTCCCCACCACCACAATTGTTGTAAAGTTGATTTTCGAAATAACATCTTGTATAACACATTGCTGCAATTGGTCCACCCATATCCCTATTTAAACAATTTATTTTTTTCCTTCCCCTCACCAAATCATACCAACATCAAATACAGTGAAAACAGGGGTCTCATTGGCACATGCTCATTTTTTATTTAACAAAGCTACAAATTGAAGTGTGACTCTGCATAATACTATGTTCCATGTCTGTTTCCTCCGGTCTTCCTCTAATGGAGGCCTTTTCTCACCTGACTCTTAGAGGTTAGAAGATTCTGATCTTCCCTTCCGAAAATCTACCATTAACTGGCAAACAAGCCCCACAATGAGCAAAGGCTTCTCCTTAGACTTGAGTATGTATTGCATTTTGAAAATGCACAGACCACTCAGACATCCAAAACAGACCCCTGCTATTTCCCTCAGCACAAGCATCAGCTTAAGAAAGGACCATCCTTACCAGTTTCTCTATTACATTTAAGTTCTCCTAATCCCTCTGTCACTGATAGATCTAAAATATCTCAACTTCCCCTGGTGGTAAAACAGGAAATAGCCTCATAGCCACAGCTGTGCTGGGAGAAGTTCTATACTTACTGATTCCCAAACAGAAAGAAAACATTTATAAATTTATCCACTGACTATATCATGAACTTTACTAGGGAAGCATTTGAATATCTAAAAGGACCACAAACCACACAGAGAGTTGGTTTTAGAGCCAGGGGCAGACAATACTATTGAACAAATGCTATTTCTGCCAATGCTCCCTTTCTGCTCCTGCCAACACCACTCCATGAAGCAAGGCTATGTCAGGTGAGACAGGGCTTATACATGTGTGTCCTGATTGACCTGAAACTCTCCATAGTCCTTCCTGTGTCGCCCTGAGTGATTAGGATTACACATAGGCAGTGTCTGTGGTAGGAACAGACCTTTCATCTCAAAGAGCTTATATGTGTATTTCACAGGATGTCACTATCTATCAATGTTACACCTCAGATCTTAAATAAGAAGACTACTTTAAAATACAACTTTAAAGGCATTTTAGGAAAACAAACACAAAACACTCTGCCCTAGTTTACATGGCAGCTAGCCTGTGAGACATCAATGACACAGTGACCTGAGATCCCTGTGTGTAGATCAGCTACTTAATATATGCACAAAACAGATATTTTTTTAATTTAATTTTATTTTATTTGTGAACATACTGTACAGAGGGGTTACAATTGCATGGGCAGGATAATGTGTACATTTCTTACCAAGCATTGCAGCCTCCTCCTTTGTTTACCCTTCACATCACTTCCCAGCCTCCCCTT
>NW_012267474.1:418231-420614 GCF_000151885.1 Dipodomys ordii
TATCAAAAGACAGGTCCACCTTCAAAGTTCCTCTAATTAAATGCAGGTAAATAGAAAGGCATGAGTTTTACAGTTTCATCATAGCTTCCTTTGGCTTCAAAAGTATGATATTTCAGGCCGCAGATTAATCATAACCAGGGTCGAAGTTCGTGAATCTCTCAAATCCAGATCCACATGCAGTTCATTTAGTGAAGGATGATGAAGAGAACCCTGACTTTGGCAGGGACTTTCCCTGTGTGTGAGCTTCTGACTTTGAGGAGCAGTGTTATTTTGTGAACCTGCAGCACCTGACACTCACAATGAGGAGACGTTGATTCACTGTCATGTAAATGCCCTGCTAGTGGCTCCCCAGATGTGACATCCTGCACTAGGGTGGACAGTGTCTCCACATGCTGGTCCTGATGTGGGAGCCTTCCTCACTGCACTCTGCCTTCACTATCTGTGGTAGTATTTCCTTGCTTCCCATGCTAAGGATGTCTTCTCCATTCCTTGTGCCTTCATTGCCTTGCTCACCCTTTATTGTGTTTCCTTTCATCAAATCTGAACCTGCTGGGACCACAAGTTCTAGCCTAGTTACTGAAAAATGTTATTCTGAACTGGAAGACATGATAGCATAAGAACATGAAGGTTTATGAAGCAGAAGAGACTGAAGTAGATGTGAGTTCTTGGTTTAAGGAACATCTTATTTTTAAGGGGGATTTTTTGGGCTATTGATAGGAGACAGGAATGTTACCTGAGAGATTTGGAGACTGCTAGCTCAGAAATTCATGAAGATCACCAAGCTACACATTTAGCCATGTCTTTTAAATCTTTCCAACCCTGCTGACTTTCATGTGCCCTGAGCACAGCCAACTGCCCTGAGAACTTCTTCAGAGGCTGGTCACACCCTATGCAGGAGAAGGTTCCACTCAACAAACAGCCTGGACATGAAGAACACTGCTCAGCTCCTGGGGCTCCTGATGCTCTGGCTCCCAGGTAAGGAATAATAATGCTGTAGATTACTCTTCTCATATTAACAGAGCAGCTTGAGGCTTCATGGAAGTACTTGGATAAAATCATTAATTAAATGACTAATTGTTTTAATGTTTCCAATGTCAGGTGCTCATTGTGATGTCCAGTTGACCCAGTCGCCATCCCTGCCTGCATCTCTGGGAGAGAGAGTCACCATCACTTGCCAAGCCAGTCACACCATTAGCAATTATTTACATTCTTACCAGCAGAGAGCAAGGAAAGCTCCAAAGATCCTGATCTATTTTGCACCTACTTGGCAATCTGGGGTCCCATGGAGGTTCAATGGAAGTGGATCTGGCACAGAGTTCACTCTCATCAGCAGCAGCCTGCAGCCTCAAGATTTTGCCACTTACTACTGTCAGCAGGGCAATTAGTTACCTACCCCTGTGACACCAGTCATAACAAAAACCTCCCAGGGAAGCAGAAGTGAGAGCCTGGGCTGTCCCAGATGCTTACCCTGGTGCTTCGAACTGCTGACAGAACATCTCAGATGCAGCACCATTTTTAAGGTCACTGGAACCATTGGGAGATAGGTTCTGGAGTCAATTGCATACCTTAACTGTCTGTCCTCCTGCTCATCCCAAGCACCACACACCTGACACTGCCTCTTCTGTGACTTACAAAGAACACTGCTCTGTACTCATGTATGGTGTAATCTGTACTAAAGTTCTGCAGTCAGTCAATAACGAAGCCATTATAGATATGTCAGGGCAGGTTTTTAAAGGCAAGGAAAAATACATTGTTAAAAGCAGTTTGAAAACTACTTTTTTAAAAAGAAAAATAGTCATTAAATTTTTTTAATTCTACTTTGGATTTCCGTAGAATAATTTTATTTGAAGTACCATATGATGTTTGGGGATGCAAAATAATGTAATAAACAAGGGAGTTGAGTACCTTCAACATTTATCAACTTCCTGTCAGGGAATTTTATTTCCAGCAAATGTATTTTTTAAAATAATTTCAACTTTCATGTCAAAACATACAACATTTTAATCTAGTTCTCAGAAAATTTGATTTGATACTGAGTATCATATATTCTAAACTTTCGAAAGTAGAGTTGAAAAATAAGTTTTTAAATAACTTCAGGAATATCAAGAAAAAATTAACTAATACTTTGTATCAGGTTTTGGAAGGTTTGAACATATTTTTTTTTCTGGTGCTTGATCTTAGAAGTGTTATTCAGAGAACAGATAACAAAAGCACCCTTGGCTTCTGGCCTAGTTCACATTAATCCAAACTGAAGAATGGAAATAAATATATGTGTATAAATAAAATACATTTAAGACACTTGTGGAGTCATGCACTAGGTACAGTTACATAGTGACCCATATTATATCTATATTTATCAGAGTAATCAGAAGTGACTTCCATA
>NW_012267475.1:0-285 GCF_000151885.1 Dipodomys ordii
GAGGTTTTTGATTCAAAGCCAGCCCAGGCAGGGAAGCTCATGAAATTCTTATCTCCAATGTATTACTCAGTAAAAGTAGGAAATTGCAGTATGCCTCAAGTTGTAGAGAGCTAGCCTTGAGCAGAAAGAACTCAGGAAAAGCACCCAGCCCCTGTATTCAAGCACCAGAACTGGAAACAAATAACATAAAAATGCATCTTTCCAGAAGCTCTTCTATTGGGAGGGAGCCGTTTAAGTAAGGATTGGCCTTCCTTCACAACCTGATGACTGGAGTTAAGTATGCCT
>NW_012267475.1:12961-14053 GCF_000151885.1 Dipodomys ordii
GCTGCCGCGGCGGCTGCTGGCAATCGCTCAGATGTGTCTTTTTTGCCTTGGCTTCCCTCTCTTGTCTAACTCTCTGTCCTGTGATGGCACACTTGGTGTGATTCTCTGGCTTAGGACCATTCACTGGAACTCTAAAACTGCTTTCTATGCCAGAGCTTGTTTAGATTTCAGCTTCTCCTCTGCCATCTTCCCGAAACCCAGATTCTTATATTAAGAAGTTTTGGGGTGCACCTGTTCTTTGGGATGCACAAAGTCATTTTTGGACAGCCTGACCTCCAGTCATGTAATGAAGATAAAAAAATCCCCTTTTAAATTGCATTATTTGGTTATATATTATATATACTTATATGTACTATATTTATATATAATATATAATTATATATAATATATAATATACTTCTACTAGTCTTTCTCAATTTTTCTTTTGTTAAAGAATATTGTCATTATTATATTTCCATACACACATATTAGAGGTTTAACCTCTTCATTTTATTTACACTTCTGCTTTGACTTTCCACTGCTGGTCCTTACCCCTGAGCAGTTCTTGTTTTCTATTTCTGTCATTCATTCCTGAAGGATGAGATTCTGCATATGTGACAATGTACTCTTAAACTCTCAATACTTAATAATATTTATTTCTTCAATACCCCAAATACCATATATAATATATAAGTATATAATATGTAATTATATGTTATACCATAATATATAAATAAGTATAAATAATATGTAATTTTATATTATAATATTATATTATAATAAATCCCCTGTGTATATTCTATTGCTTCTGTTCCAGAGGACAGCCCTTACTTATACAATTGATTTCTTCCTTTCTTGCAGCTTTATGGAGGGGTAATTAGCATACTGTGCAATTTAAAGGCTACAGTTCAGTGTTTTACAGTAATATTTATGCAGTTTTAAGAACATCATCCTATGAGCAGTCATTTTAATGTTCTCACAATCATCCTTCTAGCAAAAATAAACGAACTTTTTTTCTCCCTATATTTGTCCATTCTGGACATTTCATATAACTGGAATCATATAACATTTGACATTATAGCTGGCATCTGTCATTTAGCCAAATGTTCTCAA
>NW_012267475.1:14328-16913 GCF_000151885.1 Dipodomys ordii
TATTTGTTATATATTATATATACTTATATGTATTATATTTATATAATATATACTTATATATAATATACTTCTATTAGTCTTTCTCAATTTTTTCTTTTGTTAAAGAATATTGCCATTATTATATTTCCGTATACACATATTAGATGGTTTAACCTCTTCATTCTTCACTCTTTGACTTTCCACTGCTAGTCCTTACCCCTGAGCAGTTCTTGTTTTCTATCATTCATTTCTGAAGGATGATTCTGCATATGTGACAATGTAGTCTTCAACTCTCAATTCTTAATATTTATTTCTTAAATACCCCAAATACCATATATAATATATAATTATTTAAGTATATAATGTGTAATTATATATTACAATACATAAGTATATATAATATGTAATTATATATTGTAATATTATATTATAAGAAATCTCCTGTGTTAATTCTATTGCTTCTCTTCTAGAGGAGAGTTCTTATTTATACAATAGATTTCTTCCTTTCTTGCAGCTTTATGGAGGGGTAATTAGCATAATTCATACATTTAAAGGCTACAGTTCAGTGATTTACAGTAATATTTATGCAGTTTTAAGAACATCATCCTATGAGCAGTCACTTTAATGTTCCCGCAGTCATCCCTCTAGCAAAAATAAACGGACTTTTTTTCTCCCTATATTTGTCCATTCTGGACATTTCATATAACTGGAATCATATAACATTTGACATTATAGCTGGCATCTGTCATTTAGCCAAATGTTCTCAAGGTTGTTGTATTTACAACTTAATCCTTCTCATTACTAAATAATATTCCACTTCATGCTTATTCTACATTGTGTTTACCCACTTGAGCCACAGCTTCACTTCTTATTTTTCTGGTTTATTGGAGATAAGAGTCCCACAGACTTCCTTGCCTGGGCTGACTTCAAATCATGATCCTCAGACCTCAGCATCCTGAGTAGCTAGGGTAACAATTTTACTAGCACCTGACCAGCACCGTGCCAGTTTTGTTCCTAAGGACCCTGTCATATAACAAGAAGGCAGGTATTGTGGTAGCTCCAACACTGCTCCATTGTATTTTGTTTGGGATTGCTTTGTCTCTCCAGGGTCTTTTTGCTTTCAATCAGCATTTTAGGATATATTATTGTATTTCTGTGTAGAATACCATTGGATGAGGATTGCACTGAATCTGTACATTGCTTTCAGTAATATACTCATTGTCATGTTAACTCTGCTCCTCTGAAATGAAGGGTGGTCTTTCCACACTCAGTGCCTGTCTCAATTTATTCTGTGTTTTGTAATTTCACTATGAGATTTTTTATATGCCTGGTGGAGATTATTCCTAGTTTTATTAGTAAGTGGAATCAATTTCTTCGTGTCATTCTCACCGTGATTGTGGTTGGTATTTATATATAAAAAGTACTGATTTCAATCCTACTATGCTTCCAAAACTGCTCATCACATCTATAATTTTTCTGACAGAGGCTTTAGGATCCCTTCAGTGTAGGACCCTATGATCTGCAAATAGTGATGAGATGACTCCTCTCACTCCCATGCATACACTTCTTTCCCTCACATTCTTCTTCTAAGACCTAAAGCACTACATTGAATCAGGCTGAAGAAATGTACATCTGTTTTACTCTTCAGTTTAGTGGAAACACCTTTAAGCTTTTCACCTTTTAGTCCCGCAAAACACTTTTGTACACCAGGGATATGTCTTCCACTACTGCTGAAGCTTACATGCTGTGGCCCCTGTTTGGACTTCAGCCTGAACTGGCCTTGGGACCAATTCCCCTGTAGAATGATGTAATTTAATTGCTCCTTCTGAGTCCTCTTAGAGCAGCAGCTGTGAAATCCTCCCAAGGGCTTCACATAGAGAAGAACAACTCTGGCTAAAGATGAGTCAAGAATCCCTTTCATGATTGGCTTAAATAGGGGACAAAAACCTTCATTTGTCTAGATGGATGATGACACAGATTCTACACCCATTTCCCTGGCGTTTCCATCCCCTCCTATTGTTGACAGAGAGAGCAAGACCATACATACTGCACATTGTTTTCAAGGTAATTATGAATGTTCTAAGGTTTGTTCATTCCTTTGGGTAAAATAGATGAAATAAGAAAAATCTACTCATAACTATCTACTAGATTTGTACAAAACTCTTCCAAGTTTTGTTGTCCTGGAACAAGTAATATTAGAATTCTTTTTCCTAGGTATTATTACTGTTTGTAAGATAATTGAAATCATAGAGCAAATGGTGTACCCAAAAGAGCTGAGAGCTTACTGTTTTGTTGCATGTTCCAACTGTAAAAAAAAATTGTAACAAATCCTGGTTGATATTTAGTTTTCTTGGTTGTTCTTGGACACTGAGTACAATTCAGAAAGACAACTGAAAAATTATACAGCAGAGAACTCTGAACTGAAATCCCAAAGCCTGGCCCTTGTCTATAGCTTTCTCATATACATTCTGTGTGTCTAAGGTAAGTCACAAAATCTCTTATGAAACTCCAGTGAAAAGACCTAACAAAGTAATTATGAAAACATCTTTCAGCTTCAAAGATGAGCATTGGAAATTTGACATGCCCTGAATTTTTAGCTTGGAATT
>NW_012267475.1:16963-19066 GCF_000151885.1 Dipodomys ordii
CCCCTCCTATTGTTGACAGAGAGAGCAAGACCATACATACTGCACATTGTTTTCAAGGTAATTATGAATGTTCTAAGGTTTGTTCATTCCTTTGGGTAAAATAGATGAAATAAGAAAAATCTACTCATAACTATCTACTAGATTTGCACAAAACTCTTCCAAGTTTTGTTGTCCTGGAACAAGTAATATTAGAATTCTTTTTCCTAGGTATTATTACTGTTTGTAAGATAATTGAAATCATAGAGCAAATGGTGTGCCCAAAAGAGCTGAGAGCATAGTGTTTTGTTGCATGTTCCAACTGTAAAAATAATTGTAACAAATCCTGGTTGATATTTAGTTTTCTTGGTTGTTCTTGGACACTGAGTACAATTCAGAAAGACAACTGAAAAATTACACAGCAGAGAACTCTGAATTGAAATCCCAAAGCCTGGCACTTGTCTGTAGCTTTCTCATATACATTCTGTGTGTCTAAGGTAAGTCACAAATTCTCTTATGAAACTCCGGTGAAAAGACCTAACAAAGTAATTATGAAAACATCTTTCAGCTTCAAAGATGAGCATTGGAAATTTGACATGCCCTGAATTTTTAGCTTGGAATTCTTGAAATACATTTGCAGTAGGAACAAGTAATATATAAAAGAGAAAGTCAGTGGATTAAGAATATGGTGTCTGGGAAATCTTGTGCACTTTCATAACAAACTAAGTATTCATGTTCTTCAATATTACTTATATACCTTTTAAAAGTAATAATATTCAATTTGTGGAACAGTGAAGAATAAATTGGACTGAGGTAAAGTCACTAAATGTGAATTGAATTCCTTGCAAAGCTCAATCTATTTTTAGAAAAAAAGCTCAATATGAACCAGAAACATCAAAAGCCAGAGATTTTGATGTCCTGTATTGCTATTTTCCTAAGGTGATGGAAGGCATCCATCATGCACTATTTTGGTCCTGTAAGTGGATCTCAGGAGGTTTGAGAAGAGTGAAGGCAACTCAGTTACACACCCTGTGCCTGGCATGTGGGAGATGCTATGTTGTGACTGTAGCATGACTTTAGGCTTGGTTATTGTCATCTGAATTCTCGCTGTTTCCATTCATGTTCCCTGTAATTATCATGTGAGGTTAGTAGGAATTAAAGCCAATGCCCAACAAACCTCAGGGTAGGCAGGTCTTTGTTTCTGTCCATAGACCAAATGACTAGCTGAGGTCAAAGTAAAGATTCATGGTCATTGTCATGTAATCTACTTACTGTCCTGATTCTGGATGGGATCAGGACTCTGTCCACCTGCCCTAGAAATCACAGCAAGTATGTCTTTACCTGAGGGTAATTTGTTCACTAAATGTGGATGGGTGCTGCAATTTCTTGTATTCAGAACCTGTGCAGACTGCTCATTCACACTAGAGGTGCTCCCTTATTTGTATCTGCAGCTGAGTGAAGACAAGAACTGGGTTTGACTTTCCAGTGAAGGGCTCTCCTGATACCCAGCACATGGCAATCAATTGCTCTATAGATACAAGGGACAGATGGGCTTGTCTGCTCCAGGTGCAGCTGGGGAAGTGTGACTCTGGCTTGTCACTAATATGAGCTATGGAGTTGACCAATATGGCTGGGAGCCATAGCAATGTTGTGCCTTTTAGTCAAACACAGCTGTACCTCAGCCAGGCACTGATGGTTCATGCCTGTAACCCTAACTACTAAGAAGGCTGAAATCTGGGGATTACAGTGTGAAGCCAGCCTAGGCCAGATAGGTTTTGAGACTCATACCTCCAATTATGCACCAAAAAAGCTTTAAGTGATGTTATGGTTGAAGTGGTAAAGCACAAATGTTTGAAGACAGAGCCCAAGCCCAATTCAAGTGTCTGGATCAACACACACACACACACACACACACACACACACACACACACACACAGAATTGTACCTTACAAATAAGTGACATAACTTGAATGGTATGTATGGTCTTTCTGTGTAAGCCTTAATTTAGGATGGGAAATTGTTTCTTGAAGTTAGACCAAAACTGGAATATAAATTTTAAAATTTTAAATGAAGAGGCGAAGGAAAAAGCAAATGGGGTAGGTATCACATTGCTTAATTTGGGTGAGA
>NW_012267475.1:29491-30500 GCF_000151885.1 Dipodomys ordii
AAAGTAATTATGAAAACATCTTTCAGCTTCAAAGATGAGCATTGGAAATTTGACATGCCCTGAATTTTTAGCTTGGAATTCTTGAAATATATTTGCAGTAGGAAAAAGTAATATAAAAAAAGAGAAAGTCAGTGGATTAAGAATGTGGTATCTGGGAAATCTTGTGCACTTTTCATAACAAACTCAGTATTAATGTTCTTCAATATTACTTATATACCTTTTAAAAGTAATAATATTCAATTTGTGGAACAGTGAAGAATAAATTGTACTGAGGTAAAGTCACTAAAAGTGAATTGAATTCCCTGCAAAGCTCAATCTATTTTTAGAAAAAAGCTCAATATGGACCAGAAACATCAAAAGCCAGAGATTTTGATGTCGTGTATTGCTATTTTCCTTAGGTGATGGAAGGCATCCACCATGCACTATTTTGGTCCTGTAAGTGGATCTCAGGAGGTTTGAGAAGAGTGAAGGCAACTCAGTTACACACCCTGTGCCTGGCATGTGGGGGATGCTATGTTGCGACTGTAGAATGACTTTAGGCTTGGTTATTGTTATCTGAAATCTCGCTGTTTCCATTCATGTCCCCTGTAATTATCATGTGAGGTTAGTAAGAATTAAAGCCAATGCCCAACAAACCTCAGGGTAGACAGGTCTTTGTTCCTCTCCATAGACCAAATGACTGGCTGAGGTCATTGTCATGAAATCTACTTACTGTCCTGATTCTGGATGGGATCAGGACTCTGTCCACCTGCCCTGGAAATCACAGCAAGTATGTTTTTATCTAGGGGTAATTTGTTCTCTAAATGTGGATGGGTGCTGCAATTTCTTTTATTCAGAACCTGTGCAGACTGCTCATTCACACTAGAGGTGCTCCCTGATTATCAGTCTCTGCAGATGAGTGAAGACAAGACCTGGGTCTGAGTTTCCAGTGAAGGGGTCTCCTGATGCCTAGCACATGGCAATCAATTGCTCTGTAGATATAAGGGACAGATGGGCTTGTCTGCTCCAG
>NW_012267475.1:30550-32791 GCF_000151885.1 Dipodomys ordii
TATTGCTATTTTCCTAAGGTGATGGAAGGCATCCATCATGCACTATTTTGGTCCTGTAAGTGGATCTCAGGAGGTTTGAGAAGAGTGAAGGCAACTCAGTTACACACCCTGTGCCTGGCATGTGGGAGATGCTATGTTGTGACTGTAGCATGACTTTAGGCTTGGTTATTGTCATCTGAATTCTTGCTGTTTCCATTCATGTTCCCTGTAATTATCATGTGAGGTTAGTAGGAATTAAAGCCAATGCCCAATAAACCTCAGGGTAGGCAGGTCTTTGTTTCTGTCCATAGACCAAATGACTAGCTGAGGTCAAAGTAAAGATTCATGGTCATTGTCATGTAATCTACTTACTGTCCTGATTCTGGATGGGATCAGGACTCTGTCCACCTGCCCTAGAAATCACAGCAAGTATGTCTTTACCTGAGGGTAATTTGTTCACTAAATGTGGATGGGTGCTGCAATTTCTTGTATTCAGAACCTGTGCAGACTGCTCATTCACACTAGAGGTGCTCCCTTATTCGTATCTGCAGCTGAGTGAAGACAAGAACTGGGTTTGAGTTTCAAGTGAAGGGGTCTCCTGATACCCAGCACATGGCAATCAATTGCTCTATAGATACAAGGGACAGATGGGCTTGTCTGCTCCAGGTGCAGCTGGGGAAGTGTGACTCTGGCTTGTCACTAATATGAGCTATGGAGTTGACCAATATGGCTGGGAGCCATAGCAATGTTGTGCCTTTTAGTCAAACACAGCTGTACCTCAGCCAGGCACTGATGGTTCATGCCTGTAACCCTAACTACTAAGAAGGCTGAAATCTGGGGATTACAGTGTGAAGCCAGCCTAGGCCAGATAGGTTTTGAGACTCATACCTCCAATTATGCACCAAAAAAGCTTTAAGTGATGTTATGGTTGAAGTGGTAAAGCACAAATGTTTGAAGACAGAGCCCAAGCCCAATTCAAGTGTCTGGATCAACACACACACACACACACACACACACACACACACACACACACACAGAATTGTACCTTACAAATAAGTGACATAACTTGAATGGTATGTATGGTCTTTCTGTGTAAGCCTTAATTTAGGATGGGAAATTGTTTCTTGAAGTTAGACCAAAACTGGAATATAAATTTTAAAATTTTAAATGAAGAGGCGAAGGAAAAAGCAAATGGGGTAGGTATCACATTGCTTAATTTGGGTGAGACGAGAGTACCTGGAGGATAGGGGGCTCCAGGAAGAGCAGTTGAGAGAATTTCCTCCTCAATGAGACCTGTGTGGTGTGGAATGTCTGCTAGAAGGATATTTTCATGCTATATCTCAGGAAGGTCATTCCAGAGAAAGAACAAAAAGCACGTTGAGAAAGAAGGAAATGAAAATCAGCCACAATCTGTCCCCACCATGAAACTCTGATCTCATTTACCTGTTGACTTTGCTGAAGATACATATACCAATGTTCATAAGTCCTGCAAATCAGTTCATATTTGGGAATGTTGTTTTAATTTTTATGCTATTTAAAAGTAGTAACTAAGACACTTCAAAAACACATTATAGCATTGTCAATATATCACAGGAAACTCATCTTTAATAATATAATTCTTTATATAATATAAATATTATATAAATAATAATAGTTTAAAATAAAATAAATAAATAATAATAATACTTTAAAATATTTAGTCATATATAGTGCCATGCAGATATTTGAAGAGTTTTTAATGACAATTAGAGGGCTTGAACTCAGGGCCTGGGAACTGTCCCTTAGGTCCCTTAGCTTTTTCTCTCAAGGCTGGCTGTTTGCCACTGGAGCCACAACTCCACTTCTTGCTTTCTGCTAGATAATTGAGGAAAATAGTCTCATGGATTTCCTGCCTACTCTGACTTTGAACCCGAAATTTCAAATCTCAGCTTCCTGAATAACTAGGATTTCAGGTGTGATCCACCATCACCTGTTTTAAAGATATTGTGTGTGTGTGTGTGTGTGTGTGTGTGTGTGTGTGTGAGAGAGAGAGACAGAGAGACAGAGAGAGACAGAGAGAGAGAGAGAGAGAGAGTCCTGGGGCTTGAACACAGGGCCTGGGTTGTTGGCCCTGAGCTTTTGGTCTCAATGCGAGGGCTCTAATACTTGAGCCATAGTTCCACTTATGACTTTTTCGGTAGTTAATTGGAGATAAGAATTTCATAGGCTTTCTCCTCAGGATAGTTTAAACCACAATTCTCAGATCTCAGCCTCCTGAGTTAG
>NW_012267475.1:32841-34685 GCF_000151885.1 Dipodomys ordii
ATGAGTGAAGACAAGACCTGGGTCTGAGTTTCCAGTGAAGGGGTCTCCTGATGCCTAGCACATGGCAATCAATTGCTCTGTAGATATAAGGGACAGATGGGCTTGTCTGCTCCAGTTGCAGCTGGAGAAGTGTGACTCTGGCTTGTCACTAATATGAGTTATGGAGTTGACCAATATGGCTGGGAGCCATAGCAATGTTGTCAAACACAGCTGCACCTCAGCCAGGAACTGATGGTTCATGCCTGTAACCCTAACTACTAAGAAGGCTGAAATCTGAGGGCTACAGTGTGAAGCCAGCCTGGGCCAGATAGGCTTTGAGACTCATATATCCAATTATGCACCAAAAAAAGCTTTAAGTGAAGTTATGGCTGAAGTGGTAAAGCACAAATGTTTGAGGACAGAGCCCAAGCCCAATTCAAGTGTCTGGATCAACACACACACACACACACACACACACACACAGAATTGTACCTTACAAATAAGTGACATAACTTGAATGGTATGTATGGACTTTCTGGGTAAGCCTTAATTTAGGATGGGAAATTGTTTCTTGAAGTTGGACCAAAACTGTAATATAAATTTTAAAATTTTAAATGAAGAGGTGAAGGAAAAAGCAAATGGGGTAGGTATCACATTGCTTAATTTGGGTGAGACGAGAGAACCTGGAAAATAGGGGGCTCCAGGAAGAGCAGTTGAGAGAATTTCCTCCTCAATGAGACCTGTGTGGTGTGGAATGTCTGCTACAAGGATATTTTCATGCTATATCTCAGGAAGGTCATTCCAGAGAAACAACATAAAGCACTTTGAGAAAGAAGGAAATGAAAATCAGCCACAATCTGTCCCCACCATGAAACTCTGATCTCATTTACCTGTTGACTTTGCTGAAGATACATATACCAATGTTCATAAGCCCAGCAAATCAGTTCATATTTGGGAATATTGTTTTAATTTTTATATTATTTAAAAATGGTCACTAAGATACTTCAAAAACACCTTATAGCAATGTCAGTATATCACAGGAACCTCATCTTAAATAATATAGATTATTTTAAAATACTTAGTCATATATAGTGCCATGCTGACATTTGAAGAGTTTTTCATGACAATGGTAGGGCTTGAACTCAGGGCCTGGGAACTATCCCTTAGCTTTTTCTCTAAAGGTTGGCCGTTTGCCACTGGAGCCACAACTCTACTTCTGGCTCTCTGCTAGATAATTGAGGAAAAGAGTCTCATGGATTTCCTGCCCAGTCTGATTTTGAACCAGGAATTTCAGATCTCAGCTTCCTGAATAACTAGGATTTCAGGTGTGATCCACCATCACCTGGTTTTAAGATATTGTATGTGTGTGTGTATGTGTGTGTGTGTGTGTGTGTGTGTGTGTGTGTGCATGAGAGAGAGAGAAAGAGAGAGGGAGAGAAAGAGAGAGAGTGTCCTGGGACTTGAATACAGGGTCTGAGTTGTTGTCCCTGAGTATTTGGGCTCAATGCTAGTGATCTAACTCTTGAGCCATAGTTCCACTTATGACTTTTTGGGTAGTTAATTGAAGATAAGAATTTCATAGGCTTTCCTCCTCAGGGGAGTTTAAACCACAGTTTTCAGATCTCAGCCTCCTGAGTTAGCTAGGGTTACAAGGTGACTTGAAGACATTTAAAATATCTTTCCAAAGATAAATTTCCAGAAAGAAAGCTTGGAGGTCATATGGAATACATATCTTTTCCCAAGATCCCTTGGAAATGTTAGGCAATATCTAATTTTTCCAACCCCGAATAATGAATCATGAAGAGAGTGCATCCATTTAATAATATGCCTTTATATACCAACATCAAATACAATGAAAGCAGGGG
>NW_012267475.1:37633-39646 GCF_000151885.1 Dipodomys ordii
AGCAGTGAGGATCTGGTCTACCCTGGAGTGGGGAACATGGATGTGATTGACTTGTGATCAGACGTTCTGGGCAGGCAATGCTGTCCTTCCCATTGTTCCTGAACAAAAGCCAGTGTACAAATCACCTGGAATAAATAATAAAGACAAGCCTTGAGTGTGTCTTTTGTGCTATTAGGAAGCAATCCTGCTTCTCCATCAGGATGACAGAAACCGAAGTGGGTGTTTAGTTATATCTTCAGAATTCACCGCAAACACATTGTTCACTACTTGACATGGAAGCTGAAAGTAGAGCTTGATTTTTGATTTAGAATAGGTGAATGGACTTTGGCTCTTCTTTGGGGCAAGTACTGGTGCATTGTGGCTGATGTGGCCCTGGCCATGATGGTCATGAATCAGGTCTGTTCTCTCCAATAGAATTTGTACCCATAAATAATAGGTTGAGTGGCCTTCAGTGGTCTAGAAAACTTTCCATTACACTACCAACAATGCCTCAGAGTGAGTACTGATAGATTTTTATTGTATCATAAAGAGTGTTTGTTCTATTTTATCTTACTTGACAATTTTATATTTTGGGCATTTCACATGTTCCCCACTTCAGGGCAATAAGGTAGACTGTCAACACTCTTGACAGCAAAAAAATGCATGAGAAGTCTTAGACTTTCCTAGGTTCATACACCACAAATCCACTACTAAAGATGGATTTTCTACCTTTGAGTCATGGTATATTCCAAAAGTTACTTCGCAGAAAGAATCTGCATCACAGTCACCATAGTGCTCTAGAGATGGTAGATGAGGTCAAGTACAAGGTAGAGAATTGAACCCAAGACACACGGTCACCATGAAGGAACTCTTTAGTCTGACAGCCCTCCGAATGTTGTGGATGACCACACAACAACTCTCAGATGTGATTTACAAGTTTATATTCTAAAAATGTTTTTCACAATAGAAGTATTTTTTGCAAGAATAAAAATATGACAATGAAACTTCTTTGTGCAATTAATATGTATAATTAAACTATGAAAATGTATATTCACAAGAAAAAGAATGAAAGTCAAGATTTGATTGATTGCCTGATGGAAATTATAATCATGATAAACAGATTAAGTCGATGTGGCAATTGTGCCAGCAATGCAGAGGGAAAGACACAAGGTGCTCCTCTATTTGTGGGTGCACATAGACACTAGCAGAGGAAGGGTACATGGATAAGGAGCCTTGATTTGGGAAGAGAAAGGTCTGAGTTCATATCCAGACATGATCAGAAACAACCAAATGATCTGAGCCTTGGTTCCCTTTTAAAAATAATGACAAATGCTGCCAAGGTCCTGATGCTTTCAGATTCTTACATGAAGATCTGGGGTGCACCTGTTCTTTGGGATGCACCAAGTCATTTTTGGACAGCCTGACCTCCAGTCATGTAATGAAGGTAAAAAAAATCCCCTTTTAAATTACAATATTTGTTATATATTATATATACTTATATGTATTATATTTATATAATATATACTTATATATAATATACTTCTATTAGTCTTTCTCAATTTTTTCTTTTGTTAAAGAATATTGCCATTATTATATTTCCGTATACACATATTAGATGGTTTAACCTCTTCATTCTTCACTCTTTGACTTTCCACTGCTAGTCCTTACCCCTGAGCAGTTCTTGTTTTCTATCATTCATTTCTGAAGGATGATTCTGCATATGTGACAATGTAGTCTTCAACTCTCAATTCTTAATATTTATTTCTTAAATACCCCAAATACCATATATAATATATAATTATTTAAGTATATAATGTGTAATTATATATTACAATACATAAGTATATATAATATGTAATTATATATTGTAATATTATATTATAAGAAATCTCCTGTGTTAATTCTATTGCTTCTCTTCTAGAGGAGAGTTCTTATTTATACAATAGATTTCTTCCTTTCTTGCAGCTTTATGGAGGGGTAATTAGCATAATTCATACATTTAAAGGCTACAGTTCAGTGATTTACAGTAATATT
>NW_012267475.1:45916-108244 GCF_000151885.1 Dipodomys ordii
CTCATCATCATGGCCATCAGCTTCAACCCTGGCCTCCACACTCCCATGTACTTCTTCCTGTTCAATTTGGCCACAATGGACATCATCAGCACCTCAGCCATCGTGCCAAAGGCGCTGGAAGGGCTGATGGTAGAGAAGAGCTCCATCTCTTTCAGGGGCTGCATGGCCCAGCTCTACTTTCTCACCTGGGCTGCGTCCTCAGAGTTGCTTCTGCTCACAGTCATGGCCTATGACCGCTATGCGGCCATCTGCCACCCCTTGCATTACAGCACCATGATGAGCAAGGCCTTCTGCAGCGTGCTTGCTGCTGGAGTGTGGGTGATCTGTGCCTTCAACACAGCCATGCACACAGGACTGATGGTGCGACTGAACTTCTGTGGGCCCAATGTCATTACCCATTTCTTCTGTGAAATCCCTCCTTTGCTCCGTCTCTCCTGTAGTTCCACTTATGTGAACAGTGTTATGATCACACTGTCTGATGCATTCTATGACATATTGAACTTCCTCATGACCATTGTGTCCTATGGCTTCATTATCTCCAGTATCCTGAAGATGAGGACATCAGAGGGAAAGCAGAAAGCCTTCTCCACCTGCTCCTCCCACCTCATCGTGGTGTGCATGTATTACACGGCTGTGTTCTATGCCTACATCAGTCCCGTGTCCAGCTACAGTGCAGAGAAGAGCAAGGTGGCTGGAGTGCTGTACACCATGGTGAGTCCCACCCTCAACCCCCTCATCTACACTTTGAGGAACAAGGAGGTCAAAGCTGCCCTCAGGAAACTTGTCCCTTTCTTCAAAAATTAATAAACTAGAACTCTAGGAAATGGAAGCAAGAGCTTTTATTCTTTGTTGTTGTTGCTGTTGTTGTTGTTGTTTTCTTTTCTTTTTGTCTTATTTACCTGTCGGGAGTGTAAGAGGAGGGGCACTGAAATGGTGAGACAAAGGGTAAAGGAATGCAGCAGTGGAATTCTAGACACTATGTGGAAAATGAACTTTACAACTTGTGAGTAGGAACAGGAGGGGAAAAAGTGGGAGATAGGGTGGGTAGAGGTGACATTGTCCAAAAAGAAATGTACTCTTTACCTGATTTATGTAACTGTAAACTCTCTGTATATTTCCTTTATAATAACAATAAAAATGATGATTAATAAGTAAAAAATAGCCAGAGATGGGTGGCTCACGTCTGTAATCCTAGCTATTCAGGAGGCTGAGCTGTGAGGATCATGGTTCAAAGCCAGCCTGGGAGGAAAGCCCGTGAACTCTTATCTCCAATAAACTCTTCAGAAAAATCAGGAAATGGCACTGAGGCTCAAGTGGTAGTGACCTACCCTTGAGCAAAAAGAGCTCCGAGATAGGGCCCAGGCCCTGAATTCAAGACCCGGGACTGGACACTAATAAAATGCAACATAAAATATACATCTTCCCAGAAGCTCCTGTGTTGGGAGCAAGAGTTTCAGTAAGGATTGGCCTTCCTTCACGATCTGATGACTGGAGTTAAGTATGGCTGCCTGGGTGAGCACAGAGTGCTTTGTGGGGAAATGGCTGCTGGGGATTGTAGTTGGTTGAGATCAAAAGCCTCCAAGATGCTGGTTCTATTCATCTTCCCAAAGGTGTTTCAGGGTTCTCTGGCTGTGAGACAACCCTTCCTTATGGAGGACAATGTGCTTCAGATTCACAGCTGTGTGAAAGTGACTTTCTCCCCTTTTGTTTAAGAATATTTAGAGTGGGGACCACTGGCTTCTGGATCCCACTGTTCACTCTCTTGAGTGGCTTCACTTTCTCTTTACTGAATAAACTCTTTACATGTGTGAAAAAATATGTAGGATATAAATCTGTAAATCACAGATGTGTGGTTATCCACAACATTTGCAGGACTGTCAAAGGGAAGAGCTTCTTCATGGTGTCTGTGCCTTGGATTATATTCTGCGTCTCCTATTTGACCTCATGTACCATTTCTACTCATTTTTGGACAGCCTGGCCCCTAGTCATGTAAGCCAATCTAAGAAATCCCCTGTTATAACTGTGTATGTTCTATTGGTTCTTTCACACTCTTCTTCTAAGACCTAAAGCACTATGTTGAATAAGCCTGAAGAAATATACATCCTATTTTGTTTAGGGGAACCACTTGAAGCATTTCACCTTTTAGTCCCATACTGGCAGTAGGAATTTCATACAAACAATTTAGTATATCAAGGGTGTGTCTTCCACTACCACGGGGGCTTAAACCCCAATTCCCCTGTCTGAACTTCAGCCTTAACTGGCCTTGGGGCCAGCACCAAGGACAGCCAATCCCCTGTAGAGGGATGTAGTTTAATTGCTCCTTCAGGGTCCACTTAGAGCAGCAGCTGTGAAATCCTCCCAAGGGCCTCACACAGAGAAGGACAACTCTGGCTAAAGATAAGTCAAGAATCCCTTTCATGATTGGCTTAAATAGGAGACAAAAACCTTCATTTGTCTAGATGGATGATGTCACAGATTCTACACCCACTGCCCTGGAGTTTCCAACCTCAACTGTGGTTGACCGAGAGAGCAAGACCTTTCCTAACGTATGGTAGCTGTATAAAGGGGGAAATTGTTTTCAGGGTAACTATAAATATGTTAAGGATTGTTCATTCCTAAGATAATATATGAAATGAGAAAAAATCTACTCATAACTATCTAAATTTGTCTAAAACCCTGTCATTTTTTATACCCGAAGCCAGTAATATTCAAATTCTTTTTCCTAGATATTACTGTTTGTAAAGTAAATGAAATCGTAGAGCAAATCATGTGCCCAAATGAGCTGAGACTTTACCGTCACATGTTCCAACCATCAAAACAATCATAACCAATCTTGGTTGATACTTATTTTTCTTGGCAGTTCTTGAACACAGAGTATAATGCAGAAAGTCAACTGAGAAATTACACAGCAAAGAACTCTGTACTGAAATCCCAAAGCCCAGGGCTTGACTGTAGCTTTCTCACATACATTCTGTGTGCCTAAGGTAAGTCACAAATTCACTGGTGAAACTCCAATGAAAAGATCTAACAAAGTAATTATGAAAACATCTTTCAGCTTCAAAGATGAACATTAGAAATGTTGACATGCCCTGAATTTTTAGCTTGGTGTTTTTAAATACATTTACAGTAGGAATGAGTAACATATAAAATAGAATGACAGTGGGGAAAGAAGAATGTGGTGTCTATAAAGATCCTGAAACTGAATAAAAAATAAGGTATTCAAGTTCCTCACTATTAATTAAATACCTTTAAACAGTAATAATATTCCATCTGTGAATCTGTGAAGAATAAATTGGACTAAGGTAAGATCACTAAAAGTGAATTGAATTCCGTATAAAGCTTAATCTAGGGGCTGGGAAGGTGGCTCAGTGGTAGAGCACTTGCCTTGCATGCATGAGGCCCTGGGTTTGATTCCTCAGCACCACATAAGCAGGAAAATCCAAAGTGGTGCTATGGTTCAAGTGCTAGAGCACTAGCTAGCCTTGAGCTGAAGAGCTGAGGGACAGCGCCCAGGCCCAGAGTTCAGGCCC
Organism: Dipodomys ordii; assembly: GCF_000151885.1. Classification (NCBI taxonomy): domain Eukaryota; kingdom Metazoa; phylum Chordata; class Mammalia; order Rodentia; family Heteromyidae; genus Dipodomys; species Dipodomys ordii. Next base: position 49,447 of record NW_012267475.1, read on the forward strand.
CACGACTGGACCCCCTCTCCCCAAAAAAGCTTAATCTACTTTTAGAAAAAAAAATCACTATGAACCAGAAGCATCTAATGTCAGGACTTTTGATGGCACCTATTGGTATTTTCCTAAAGTGACGGATGGCATGCACTGTGCACTGTTTTGGTCCTGGAAGTGGACCTCAGGAGGTTTGAGAACAGTGAAGACAACTCAGGTATACATCCCATGCCTGGCACTGCGTTGTGACTGTAGCATGACTTTAGGCTGGGTCGTTGCTGTCTGCCGTCTTGTCTTTCCACTGTGTCCCTGGTAATTACCCTGTGAGCTTGATGAGAATTAAAGCCAATGCCCATGAAACCTCAGGGGAGAAAGATCTTTGTTTTTCTCATAAAAGAAATGACTGGTTGAGGTCTAGGGGAAAATTCATGGTCATTGTCATGAAATCTGCTTGTAGTTCTGACTCTTGATGGGATGAGGACTCTGTCCACCTGCTCTGGAAATCACAGCAAGTATGTCTTTATCTAAATGTAATTTGTTCCCTGAATACACTTAAGTGCTGAAACTTACAGAATCTCAGCATCTGTGTACTTAGATGCAGGAGGTATATTTTTTTATGCTATCCTGACTAAAGCTGGGTTAAGAGAAAGAGTGGGTGCGGGTTCCCTGGCTGGTAGATTCTTTGATTAAGGGGCCTGGGGTTGTCTGTCTTCTCCAGGCCTGGCTGCCGCAGTGTGCCTCTGGTTGTCGCAAATGTGACAATGGGGAATGGACCATCATGACTGGAGTCGCTTCCCGTGGCAAGTGCAGAAACCTTGCACTGGGTGTCAGTGGACCAAAGCCATTCATGCTCCTTTTCAGCCTGACTCAGCTTTTCAGCCTAGATTTTCAGTCTGCCCTGGAGATTAACTGAAGTTGCCTCTGGAGTTTGTTGTTAGGAAGCAAATAAAGGTGCAGTCATTTCAGCAGATCCCAACTCAATAGTGAACAGAGGCAATTATTTAGTCTTTTGTTCCCAGGAAAAATTTTATGAGCTACAGCATATTATGTGCACTTGTTCACCAAAGTGACTGAGCTGTCAGATCACTTTCTCCTGGGAGGGCAGATGGAAGCTGGCTCCTTCATCCATGTCTTAGCAATGTGGTATCCTTTAGTAGAAGAAGAGCTGCACCCATGTGATGTCAGTGGATGCTTGCATTTCCTGTGGAAGTCTTTAATTTTCGCTAGCCAGTGCAGTTGTTGATGTTTGACCAAGAGTGGAGTTTTTCCTTCAAGACAAGAACTCCCCAGCTTAATTTGAATGAAGGAAAAGAAAAGGTGGTAGGTCCTACAATGGTTTTATCTTCAAATATATGGTGTGCAGTGCCTTGAAAATAAAATGCACACTGAGGATAACTGTTCTAGACTGTTCTTCAACATCCTATCAACAAGCCTCTTTGAGTGCTTGCTAGAAAGGCGTGCAGTGCCTCTGGAAGCATACATATCAACTTGGAGTCAGGTGGATCTCACCTGATCCCGTAATGATGAGGGTTGGGCCTAGGACAGAAATCTGTACAGAATCCTGAGAGACACAAAGCAGGGAGTTCTCCTCCAAGGAAAGGGCTGCTGAGCCACCTGGGTCATGAGAAGGACACTCTTGTCTGAGAGCTGGGAAGAACAGTGCCAGGAAAGCCTAGGAGGGACCCATACTGGAGCCAGCTACAAGGAGAGGTAGGTGTGGCTGGAGCTTTCATGGGGAGAGTTGAGGTGAGTGGGTTGAAAGAGGCCGCTCCAGGAGGAGCAATAGAGAGGATTTCTTCTGTCAGCTCAGCTCTGGAGAGTCTTGGAAGTACTGTTCAAGTGAGGCTTACATGGTACATCTGTCTTTCAGAAAGCTAATTTCTTTTTTCCTTTTTATCCCAATCTTTTTTTTCTTTTTCATTTTTATTGTAAAGATACTGTACAGAGGGGCTACAGTTACATGAGTAAGGTAATGAGTACATTTCCTATGGAGCATTGTTACCCCCTCCTTTGTTTTTCCCCTACCATCCCTTCCCTCCCTACCTCCCCAACTCCTCCCTCCCCTGCCCCCAACAAGTTGTAAAGTTCATTTTCAACATGGTGTCTTGTAGATCTCATTGTTAAAATGGGTCAAACTGTATCCTTGCTCCAGTATTTTGTTATTTCCCTTTCCCTCCCCAAATCAGAAAAATGTATATACAAGATGCAGGGCACTGGAATCAAATACAATGACAAGGGTGAATACCATGGGGGAAGAACATACAAAAAAGTAAAAAATCACATAGTACATTAAAAACAACAGTGACAAAGAAAAAACCTCTTGTGTCCCTATGTTGGTGTTCATTTCACTTAGCATAATCTTATATGGTCATATGTACATAGCTTTTGACCTTTTCTGGTTGATTGGTAAGATTATCCTAGACCTACATTAGTTATTGCAAATAAGAGAAACCATGGGACCTATGTTTCTTTGGGTCTGGCTTACTACACTGAATATCATTTTTCCATCTTTCTATTTCCTACAAATGGGGCAGTGTCATTCTTTCTGATGGAGGCATAGAATTCTACTACACACACACATACACACACACATAATTTTTTTTCTTGATCCATTCATCTACTGAGGGGCATCTGGGTTGGTTCTGTAATAAACATCGTTGTGCTGATAGTTTTAGTATGGCCTTGTTTGTGATCATTTTGATAAATGCCCAAAAGTGGAATTGCTGGGTCATAGGGGAGCGCTATTTGTTGTCTTTTGAGGAAACTCCATATTGTTTCCCAAGGTGGTTGAACAAGTTTACACACCCACCAACAATGCAGTAGGGTTCCCTTCTGGCTACATCCCCTCCAGCATGTTATTAGAGCTCTTGATTATAGCCATTCTAACTGGAGTGAGGTGGAATCTCAATATTGTTTTGATTTGCATTTCTTTTATGTCTAGAGAAGTTGAACGTTTCTTCATGTGTCTATTGACCATTCTTATTTCCTTTTCAGAGAAGTCTCTCTTTAATCTTTAGCCTACTTATTAATCAAGCCATTGTTTCTTTGAGGATTTGTTGTTAGGGGATTTAATTTTTTGAGTTCTAAGTATATTTTAGATATGAGACCATTATATGGCTAGTGAAGATCTTCTCCCAATCTGTGGGCTTTCTATTGATCTTGCCAGCTGTGCCTTTTGCCATGCAGAAGCTCTGCAGTTTCATGCAATCCCATTTGTCCAACCTCAGAGAGCTAAGTTCAAAGAAATCTCAGAAAGCACCACAGTTTAGAAAGAAATGGAAATCAATCTTTTTCCTCATGTTCATTTCAATTGTCAATTGTGTTTTTGCAGACATGTCTATCAATACTTCTTTTTGTTTTAATGACAAATGGGGTTCTGGTGTACATATTATATTTAAGTTTTTCATGGAGCTGGGAAGTTGGCTCAGTAGTAGATTGAGACCCAGGTTCGATTCCTCAGCACCACATAAGCAGAAAAAAAGCTGGAAGTGGCTCTGTAGATCAAGCGATAGGGCACTAGTCTTGAGCTGAAGAGCTGAGGGACAGCACCAAGGCCCAGAGTTCAGCCCCCATGACCGACCCCCCCCAAAAAAGTTTTTCATTCTATCTTTAAAATGATTGGAAGTTGAGCACTCATGGTTTACACCTGTAATCCTACCTACTCAACAGGGTGAAATCTAAGGATTATGATTCAAAGCCAGCAGGAAGTCTGGGAGACTCATAGCTCAAAGTAAGCACTAAAAAAGCCAGAAATAGACCTGAGTCTCAAAATGGTAGAATGCTACACTTGAGCAAAAAAAAAAAAAAAACAGCTCACAGATAGCACCCAGCCCCTAAGTTCAAACACAATGACTGACCAAAAATTACCTGGAAAATACTCTAGACAGTATTATTTCAATGCATCACAATAAATATATCTAATAGTATACTTTGCTTTATCTTTTCAGTTCCAATATTGGTTCTCCAACAGCTTAAAGATGTTTAAATGATTCCCCTAGCACGAATTTCCAGAACAGAAATCATTTTCTCAAGTGGCAAACATATTTTATAGGGCCCATATCTCCATATCCCTCCAAATTCTAGTGGGTGTCTTACGTTTCTCACTTTGTATTGCCATGGTAAGTAAAGATTGTATAGTTTATTTCAGTTCTATTTCTTCCTGCTGAATGACAACTTGTGAGTTTAACTGGCACCTTGTGTATATTGCTTTTTTGTGCTATGTCATATTGAGTTGTGTGTTCTCTCTGTCTCTTTCTATTGGTGCTGGTGGATGTTGAACACAGGGCTTGTTCTCAACAGCTTTTTCACTTGCAGCTGGCACTCTGCCAATTCACACAATTCCCCAGTCAGGAATTTTGCTAGAGGTATCAATAGGAGCTAGAGTCTCTCAGACTTGTCTGTGGGAACTAGCTTTGAACTTCAATTCTCAGATCTCAGCCTCTTGAGTAGCCAGGATTACAGGTATGAAGCATGGACGCCTATTCCATGTGCTTGTCTTAAGCCAAGTGTAAGTATACTGTATCCTTGATGGCATGTTGTTATGGATGAATAAAGCATGGCAATCTATCTTAGGCCATCTTCTATCTCTCATCCTAGACTTGAAGTCACATGCAGCTGTGGAGAATCCTGGTAGTTCCTGAAATCCCTCTCAGCCCAGGACCATGAGCAACCACACAGCAGTAACAGAGTTCATCCTGCAGGGATTCTCAGAGCACCCTGAATACCACATCTTCTTGTTCTGCTGTTTCCTGTCCCTCTACTGTGTGGCCGTCACAGGTAATGTCCTCATCATCATGGCCATCAGCTTCAACCCTGGCCTCCACACGCCCATGTACTTCTTCCTGTTCAATTTGGCCACGATGGACATTATTGGCACTTCCTCTATCATGCCTAAGACATTGGAGGGTCTGATGTTAGAGAAGAGCTCCATCTCCTTTGGAGGCTGCATGGCCCAGCTTTATTTTCTTACATGGGCTTTATCTTCAGAGTTGCTGCTGCTCACAGTCATGGCCTATGACCGCTATGCAGCCATCTGCCACCCCCTGCATTACAGCACCATGATGAGCAAGGCCTTCTGCAGCGTGCTTGCTGCTGGAGTATGGGCACTCTGTGCCTTCAACACAGCCATCCACACGGGACTGATGGTGCGACTGAACTTCTGTGGGCCCAATGTCATCGCTCATTTCTTCTGTGAAATCCCTCCTCTGCTCCGTCTCTCCTGTAGCTCCACTTATGTGAACAGTGTTATGATCACACTGGCTGATGCTTTTTATGGTGGGTTTGACTTCCTGATGATCATTGTGTCCTATGGCTTCATCATCTCCAGCATCCTGAAGATGCGATCTTCAGAGGGGAAGCAGAAAGCCTTCTCCACCTGCTCCTCCCACCTCATCGTGGTGTGCATGTACTGTGTGGCTGTGTTCTATGCCTACATAAGTCCCGTGTCCAGCTACAGTGCAGAGAAGAGCAAGTTAGTTGGAGTGCTGTACTCCATGGTGAGCCCCACCCTCAACCCCCTCATCTACACTTTGAGGAACAAGGAGGTCAAAGCCGCCCTTAGGAAGGTTTTCCTCTTTTTCAGAAATTAATCTGTCTTGTGATAAGTGATAATGTTGATGGGGTGACATTGATCTGGATGCATTGTATTCATAAATTTCTTTGTTGAATGAAAATTCTGTTGTATGTCTACTTAGTGATAATAAAATTTTACTAAAATAAATTGACATGTCTTTCCAGAATGTCTTCTTTTGGAAACCTCCATTTTTAGTGGGATTGACTTTCCTGGTTAATGTCATGAAGTTTTCTATGCTCTAATTAAATAAGCCTGCTTCTTCCATCTCAGCCAAAAGTTTGCTAGATGACCTCACAGTTTAGGACATCAGAGACTGGCTGAGGGAAGATTGATGTTGCTGTCAGACTCCAGGCTTCTGAGACAGAGGATCTGATGATCTGAAGGTGACACAGAGCTTTGGTGGCAGGGAAGTAAGTGTGTGTGTGTATGTGTGTGTGTGTGTGTGTGTGTGTGTGTGTGTGATTGGCCATGTGTAAGGCTTACATCTATATCAAAATTCTATACTTTCTTTTGCCATGGAAAGCATTCAAGATACAAATCTGGACATCACACCTAGCATTAAATGCATGGGCTTGGAAAGTACTGAGGCTGGAGATGTCCTCATCACAGCATTTGGAAATCTGACTCATGAACAGCTTGCGGAGTCAGGTAGCTGTGGCTCACCCATGTAATCCTAGCTATTCAGGAGGCTAAATTCTGAGGAGCTCAGTTCAAAGCTTGCCTGAGTGGGAAAGTCCTTAAGCCTCTTACCTCCAATTAACCACCAAAAACTCCCAGAAGGGAATTGTGTTTTAAGTGGTGGAAATCTAGCATTGTGCAAAAGAAAGCTCAGCGACAGCTCCCCAACCCTCAGTTCAAGCCCCAGCACTAGTACAAACACACACACACACACACACACACACACACACACACACACACACACAGAATAGCTTTTGGGTGTCTCCAGGTGTCTGGGAAAATTTCTATTCTACCTGTTGTATACAATTTTCAATCACCATTTCTAGAGGCTATTTAACTTCAAAAATAGTTGCAGTTTGTAATACATGCTGTTTCATGTGGTTTTATCTGTTCTCTTCAAAACTCAAGGTGAAACACATTTTGGGGATTATTTCTTGACTTGAATGTAAAAAGTTCAACACAGGTGCTCCTTGTGTGTGGTCAATGAACCTAGAAAAGTCTGAGACTTCTCATTCATTGACTTTGCCCTCAGTGAGGATCTGGTCTGTCTCACTGCCCTGGAATGGGGAACATGGATGTGATTGAGCTGTGATCAGACCTGATGGGGAGCCAGTGCTGTCCTTTCATTGTTCCTGAACAAATGCAGGTACACAAATCACCTGTAATAAAGACACATGTTGTGCTATTAGAAAACAGCACTGGAGTTCCTACTCAGCCACAGGTGGGAGATGAGCCTGGGCTCCACCTTGGTGGGCCCTTAGACCAAGGCCCCACAAGGCTGTGCAAGGGTGTGACATCCTTGGGTGGCTGTTTGCATGTCAAGGCCTTCAGGGATGGAGGATGGAGGAGGTGGGAGACCCTGAGAGCTCACCACCATTGTAGGCCCCAAAGTCAGCCAATCAAGTGTGGGGTGAGCTCCCTGCCTCTCGGGGAGACCTCACCGGCCACAAAGATAGACAAAGGCCCTGATGGACCCGGAACGTGAGCCAAGTGCGGATGCAGCGGATGGAAAGGTTGGTGGCCCTGGTCGGTTGTGCTGGTGTTAGCTGGAAATGGTGGAGTGAAGGCCCCGTGTGGCTGCAGAGCCCCCGGGACAGATTGACCGCCATGCACCCCTGTGTACAACACGAACAGGCTGCTCTCAGCTCCAGCCTTTTAAAAGGCGACTCTTGGTCCACAAGGAATTCCAGATGTGAGGAGTTGCCCACGCAACGTCACATTGGCCATGGACAATTTGCTTGTAAAAACCATGGAAATGTCTTCTGGAAGCAACTGTGAGTGGCTATGTCTGACCGCCTCTAGGCGGGAAGCTCGAGCCAGATTGGTCCGCATTTGTTACATAAGGAGGACATAGAACAGAACGTGCGTGCGTGGGAAGAAGAGGAGGGGACCCGCCCAGGGACCCGCCCACCCCGCCCACCCCGACATCTGTTGATCTGTGCATCTCATCCTCTTGGCTATAAGCTGACTATGCTAAGCTCCGATGATGTTCTGAAGTGCCTGGTGTATTTTTAAAGTAGGAATAGGAAATGACACAGTGTATAAATGTCTTTAATTCCAAAATTTTAATGTATGACAAAAGTAGTAAACTGATACGTGTTGTATCCTTTGTGTGGACCCCTGAGTTGCAGGCCTGGCGCGTGTGCCCTGGTTCCCGGGAGAAAGAAATGCAAAGAGGGCCACACTAGTGCTTACAGTGAAGGGACACAGTGCACATTTTGTTCTACTTTGTTCTACTTTGTTCTAGTGTATATGAAGGACAGAGTCCTGACTTCATCTATACTTTCTAGATGTTAGAGAGTGTGTCAGGGCAGGAAAAAGCAGTTAATCAAATGAGCACATTTTGTGTACATGGTGTTGAAATTCATAGGAAGCTTATAAGTGACACTTAAATATGAATTTTCTCAACTCTCTCTAAGCACTACATATGCCTGTACTTGTCCTCTGGTTTGAAGGCAGGAAGAAAGAATGGAGGAGAGAATGGCCCAGGGCCAATATGATCATATTTTGAAGATATCTTAAATCATAACCCCCTATTGTGTGTGCCACTTTATTCACCAGTACTGTTAGCACAGTAGGCAAGTTCATGTATGAAATGACCAGTCATAGATATTTAAATGTGCTGGTGTACTTAACAGTAGAAATAGAGTAACTCTATAAATAGCTTTGCAAAATGTGGGAAATGGAGCTGTGAAACTACCTCTGTGAGCAGTGTACTGTCTGCGTTTGTTCTTTGGCTTGAGGAAGATGCCAAAAAAGGAACTGCTACAAAGTTATGGTAGTGTGTGAGAAATTTTGGCTTATCCCTTCCCCTGTATGTCATTTTGTTTAACTTGGCTATACTATGTACTGTGTATATTATATATCAACTAGACAAATGAGTCCTAGTTTTATAATATCTAATTTCTGTTAGTATTGCTAGCCCCCAGCTGCTTCTGGGGAATGCTGTCTAACTATAACTCTTGTAATCAGAAAACCCCACCCCAGCTATGTGCTATTTTTACTGTTCAGCTATGGAGTACCTCCTGTCCCCCCATAAAAGAGTTCCTACTTTTAGTCCCCTGACTATAAAATTGACCCTGAACAAAGAACAGGCTTCATTTCTCCCTCTCTCATGAGAGAATTGGCCTTGTCAGCCCCTGTTGACAATAAACTCCTTTTGCAGTACATGGCTGTGTCCCTGTGGTCTTCTGGAATGGTTGCTTTCAATGTCTAGATATTAAAGAGTTTTCATGTATGAAAAAAGTAGTTAGTAAACTAACACAAGTTGTGTCCTTTGTGTTAAAAGCCATAAGAAGGCATCTTCTGAAAAGGACTTTAGAAGCAATATTGTAACATCTGCAAGTGATTGTGGACATGTAGCAATGTGATACTGGAGAGGAGTTGGAAGAAATGAAAGGCTCTGGGATAGACGTTCCCACTTAGAAGATAATTTCAGATAGTGTTGTAATGGGGAATCCAGGTGGTAAGATGTAGAGAAGCCACATTTTGAGAGGCTAAATTGGGTAACTTTATTAAAAGGCCTGCATCTGCAAGTAGACTATTTTCACAAAGACCTGCAGCCCCAGGAAAACACTTAAAACAATTAGAAAACTGAGTCATGAGAGCAGGAGAGGAAAGAAAGAGCAGAAAAACAATTCTAACAACCCAGATCAACCCTGATGGTGAGCTGAAGTGTGTTGCCCTGATAACTGGAGTAGAGCCAGGAGACAAGACACCGCACACAAGGCCTGGCATAATGGTGTCTGTGCTGGTCTGACCCTAAAATAGAGGCTGTGTCACAGGAAACTTGAGTCTCCCAAGTTTAAGGTGCAGGACTGACAAGTCCAGTAACCTATCATCCAAGTCCCCCCTCCTGTCTCTAGGAAGTCAGGCACGCCCAGCAACTAGTAGGTGGGACTTCTCTGGGACTAAACAACATGATATATTTACATATCCTCTCTGGGTCTAAACAACATGGTGCATCTGCAATTCAAAGGATGGCCTGTTTCACCTCTAGGCCTTTGAACCCCAATGAAGGGTCCCCATCACCTGGTTAGGCACCAGGATGGCTGTGAGAACCAGGTGACTTACTTAGACCTTGTCTTTCCCTTAATTCAATAGAACCATTGTTACATGTGTGTGGTTTATTCAACACTAGTTTGTATATAGTGGACAATTAAGTCCTTACTTGGAACATCTGGTTCTGTAGATGTTTAGAAGTATACACATATGTTAAAAATAGAGGCATTGAACAATTCATTTTGTAGAAATTGCTTTGCTAAAATTCATAATGAAATTTTGTCTTCTGGAAGTAGACTGATGAAACGACTTCTCTGAGCAGTGGTGTTTGTAGTGGCCCAAGGAGGGAGGAGAAGAAGGGCTGATAGTTTTCTACCAATGGGTTTGTGGTGAAGCGAGATTGACCATATGTCTGTACATTTTGTTTTCTTTTTTTCTGTATAGAAAGACTATAAAGGATAGATGAGTCCTAAATTACAACATCTAGTCCGGCTAAATGTTAAAGAGGTTGCTAGTCACAAACTTAGAGGTATATTTTGTGTTAAAATTTATTTTTAAAAACCTTTAAACATTTAAGAAGTAAAATTATTAAAAATCCCCCTGATCACTGGGTGGAGATGGGAAGGGTTCTAAGCCAGAATCATCCTTTCAAATTAGAGTTTTTGTTGAATGTGTGTGGTTTATCTGGGGCTATAGTGTGTGCACTGGGAAAGTTACATCCTTATTAGAAGCACCTGTCCAGATGCCTAAATGTTCATAACCCAGTAAAAGTAAAGGGCTAACATAATGAATTCTCTTGAAGTATTCTTTGTGGTTGCATTTGTGGAAGGAATTGTTGATGCTTTGGAGACTCTACTGTTGCTGGGTTGTGGCAAGGGTGGTTTGGGAGGAAGTATGTGAAGACTAGGCTGTCTATGCCTATTCAGGTGGTTCAGGTTGTCTAGACTTTGCTCTTTGTGTGCAATTTAGTAATTTGCTAAGTATTAATGGGTCAGTCCCAAAGCCAAAAGAAAGAAGTAGAAAAGAATCCCTACATAAATGTCCTTTAGTTAATTTTAGGCAAAACTGTCTTCTGGTACTGCACTGAATATTAAGTCCTTATCTTGGAGCTAGTGTCTGTGGTGATGGAGAGGAAGAAGAGGAAGGTGAGGGAAGGGCTCTTGGCCAGTATCTGTACATCTGCAAGCCAGATTTCAGTTAGAGCCATAAGTCTGCATGTGCATCATTGGTGAAATACCTGTATTAGTGTGCAAAGTGCATTATTTTACCACATCTAATCTTCAGAGGTGTTCTGAGGTGTCACTTCATGGCAAAAAGCAGAACTAGTGGAGTAGCTAACTTGTATCTGTTACAATCAGTATCTGTTGCATCTTGGATGTAGAATTAGGCCATGTATGTGCAATGGACTCAGGACTTACTTAGAGGCTGGCAGCAGAGAGGGGAAAGGGAAACCAGCAGGAAGATGTGGATATACAAATTCAGTGGACACATACTTTCTTATTAATATTTTAATAGTATACCATAGACCTACTAATGAGCTTAGAAACTGATTAGTATATCTTGCTTTATTTTTTTTCTGGTGCATCTAGCTCTTCTTCTCTTTTATCTTTTTTATTGTAAATGTGATTTACAGAGGGGTTAAAGTTATGTAAGGAAGGAAATGAATATATTTCTTGTCGAGCATTGTTGCTCCCTCCCTCATTTTCTCCCACTATCTTTCCCCCAAACTCCCCTTCTCTCCAAGTTGTAAAGTCTGTTTCCAACATAGTGTCTTGTGAGTATCACTGTTGCATTGGTTCACCCTTTGTCCTTTGTCTCACCATTTCTGTGATTCCCCTTCTCATCCTCAAATCAGACAAACTTATATACAATGGGTACCAAAATCAAAAACAGTGGCAACAGGGATGAAAAAGAAAAACAAAAGAGAAAAGAAATAACTTTACAGTACATTAAGGAAAAAAATCTGTTTCCATCTTGTAGTTCATTTCAATTAGCATCATTTTATTAGATTATATGTACATAGCTATTGAGCTATTGTGATCCTCTGCTAGAACTATCCTAGACATATATTAATTATTACAAATGAGGGAAACATGGCAGCCTATATTTCTTTGGATCTGGCTTGCTTCACTTTATATGATTTTTTCCAAGTCTTTCCATTTCCTTACAAATAGGATGATGTCGTTCTTCCTGATGGCAGCACAGAATTCCATTGTGTATATATACAACATTTTCTTGATCCATTCATCTACTGAGGGGCATTTGGGTTGATTTCATATCTTGGCTATGGTAAATAGTGCTACAAATAACATGATTGTGCTGGTAGCTTTAGTGTGGCCTTGTTTGTGGTCATTTAGGTAAATACCCAGGAGTGAGACTGCTGGGTAATAGGGAAACTCTACATTTAGCCTTTTGAGGAACCTCCATACTGCTTTTCAGAGTGGTTGAACAAGTTTATATTCTTACCAACAGTGTAGTAGGCCACATGCCCACTAACATGTTATTATTAGTTTTCTTGATAATGACCATTCTAACTGGGATGAGGTGGAATCTCAGTTTTGTTTTGATTTGCATTTCTTTTTTGCCCAGAGGTGTTGAACATTTCTTCAGACTATTGCCAGTTCTTATTTCCTCTTCAGAGGAGTCTCTCTTTAAGTCTTTAGGCCACTTATTAATGGGATGGGTGTTTCTTTGAGGATTTGTTCTTCCAGGTTTAACTTTTTGAGCTCTAGTTGTATTTTAGATTTGAGGCCCTTATCTGATGTATAGCTAGTGAAGATCTTCTGTGGGCTATTTATCTTGTTTTGCCATGCAGAGGCTCTGCAGTTTAATGCAATCTCATTTATTCAGTCTCTTTTTGATATATTGTGTTTCTGGGTCTTTATTAAGAAAGTTATAACCTGAGCCAAGGAGCCCTAGTTTTCCCCTATTTCTTCCTGTAATATTTTCAGGGTATCAGATTTTGCATTGAGGTCTTTGATCCATTGGATTTGATTCTTGTGCAGGTGATATATAAAGATCCAACTTCATTTTTCTTCAGGGGTGTAGCCACTTCTGCCAGCACCATTTGTTGAAGAGGCTGTATTTCTTCCATCCTGTTTATTTGGCTCCCTTATCAAAGGTTAGGTGACCATAGGTCTTTGGGTTCATTTCTAGGTCTTCAATTCTATTCCATTGGTCCTCAGGTCTGGTCATGTGCCAGAATTGAGCTGTTTTTATAATTTGGGCTTTATAATAGAGTTTGAAGTTTGGTATTGATATTCCTCCTGTTCTTCCTGCTAAGGATTGTTTTTGCTATTTGGGATCTTTTACTATTCCATGTGAATTTTTTGGATTGCTTCTCCTATTTCCTCAAATAATGTTGGGATACTGATAAACATTGCATTCAATTTGGGGAGTATTACCATTTTCACAACGTTAATCCTCCCATTCCAGGAACATGGGAGGTTTTTCACCTCATTAAGTCTGCCTTAATTTCCTTTCTCAGGTTTTTTGTTTTGTTTTGTTTCTATTGGTCATGGGCCTAAACTCTGGGCCTGGGCACTGTCCCTCAGCACTTTAGCTCAAGGCTAGCGATTTACCACTTGAGCCACAATGCCACTTCTGGCTTTTTCTGCTTATGTGGTGCTGAGGAATCAAATCCAGGGCCTCATGCATGCAAGGCAAGCACTCTACCACTGAGCCACCTTCAGCCCCTTTTTTCAGGTTTTAAAGTTTTCATTATAGAGGTCTTCACATCTTTGGTTAAGTTCTTTCCTAGGTATTTTTGAGGCTATTTCAAAAGAAGTTGCTTTCCTTATTTCAGCCTCACTTTTCTCACTGTTGGCATACAGAGCAGCTATTATTTTTGTGGGTTAATTTATATCCTCCTACTTTGCCAAAGTTTTGGATCAGCTCAAGTAACTTGGGAGAGGAGTCTACAGTGTTCTTTAAATACAGGATCATGTCATCTGCAAAAGGGAAGAGTTTTGTTTCTTCTTTCCTTATTTGGATCTTCTTTATGTTTGTCACCTGCCTTATTGCTCTGGTTAGGAATTCCAATACTAAATTGAAGAGGAGTGAAGAGAGCAGACACTCTTGTCTTATTCCTGATTTTAGAGGAAATGGTTTTAACTTTTCACAATTAAGTATAAAGCTGGCTGTAGGTTTGCCATACACAGACTTGTTTTATGTTGAGGGATGTTCCATGGATTCCTAGTTTCTCCAGAGCTTTCATCATAAAGGGGTATTCGATATTGGTCAAATGCTTTTGATGCATCTTTGAGATGATAATGTGGATGTTGTCCTTGCTCCTATTGATAGTGAGTTGAATTACATTAATTGACTTGCATATAATGACCAGTTTTGCATCCCTGGAATGAATCCCATTTGACCATAGTGTATTTTTTTTGGGTCCGGTTGTGGGGCCTGAACTCTGGGCCTGGGCGCTGTCCCTCAGCTCTTCAGCTCAAGGCTAGTGCTCTACCACTTGAGCCACAGCACGCCACTTTCGGCTTTTTTCTTTTTGCTTATGTGGAGCTGAGGAATCGAACCCAGGGCCTCAGGCATGCAAGGCAAGCGCTCTACCACTGAGCCACCTTCCAGGCCCCGACCATAGTGTATTTTTTGTTGTGTTTTTTTTAATTAGTTGTTGAAGTCAGTTGGACAGAATTTTATTGAGAAGTTTTCAATCAATATTCATTAAAGAAATGGCTCTATACTTCTCTTTCATTGAAGAGTCCTTTTCTGATTTGAGAATGAGGGTTATGCTGGCCTCATACAACAAGGTTGTTAATGATCTTTCACTTTCAATATCATTGAAGAGTTTGAGGAGTATTGGGGTGAGTTATCCTTTGACGGCCTTATAGAATTCAGCAGTAAATCTGCCTGGTCCTGGGCTTTTCTTGGATGGGAGGGCTTTTACTGCCATTTCTATTTCAATACTTGATATGGATCTATTTTGTTGATTTAGATCTTCTTGGCTTAGTTTGGGTATATCAATATTTACTAGAAATACTTCCATTTCTTGCAGATTCTCAAATTTGATAGCATAAAGATTTGCAAAGTATTCCCTAATAATTTTCTCAGTCTTATTTATTTCTGTCATGTTGTTCCCATGCATCTCCATGTTTATTGCAGCTCAGTTCACAATAGCCAGGATATGTAAACAACCCAGATGCCCTACTACAATTGAATGGATGCAAAACTTGTAGTACCTATATACAATGGAATATTATGCAGCTGTTAGAAAGGACAAAATAATGGCATTTGCAGGGAAAAGATGGAACTAGAAGAAATCATGTTGAGTGAGGTAAGCCAAAAGCAAAGCAAAAAGAGATAGTTTAACATATTCCTTCCCTATGCAGATCCCTTTAATGTTTCTTTCTTGCCTTATTGCTCTGGCTAAGGATTCCAGTACTATATTGAAGAGGAGTGGTGAGAGTGGGCATCCCCGCCTTGTTCTTGATTTTAGGAGAATTGGTTGTAGTTTTTCCCCATTAAGTTTACTATTGGCTATTGGTCTGTTGTTTATGGCTCTAATTGTTTTAAGGAATGTTCCTTCTATTCCTATTTTCTCCAGAGCTTTTAACATGAATGAATGTTGTATTTTATCAAAAGCCTTTTCCACATCAATGGAGATAACCATGTGGTTCTTGACCTTGGTTCTGTTGATGTGATGGATTACATTTATTGATTTACTTACATTAAATCATCCCTGCATCTCTGGGATGAAGCCTACTTGGTCCTAATATATGATTTTTTATGTGTTTCTGGATTCTGTTGACTAGAGTTTTGTTAAGGATCTTTGCATCTGTGTTCATCAAGGAGAATGGTCTGCAGTTCTCTTTTTTTGTTAGATCTTTGCCTTTTTTTGGGATGAGTGTGATATTGATATCATAGGATGAGTTTGGGATAGCTCCCTCAGTTTCTATTTCTCAGAAGAGTCTGAGGACTATGGGTATTAGTTCCTCTTTAACAGTCTTATAGAATTCTGTAGTGAATCCTGGGCTTTTCCTTGTTGGAAGAATTTTGATTGCTTCCTCTATCTCATTGGCTTATTTAATTGATTTATTTCTTCATGGTTCAGTTTGGGCAATTTGTGTTTCTCTAAAAATTCATCCATTTCTGCTAGGTTTTCTTTCCTAAGTGAGTATAGATTCTGGAAAATAATTCTTTATAATTATTTGGATGTCTTGGGTATTTGTTGTGATTTTTCCCGTGGCATCCCTGATCTTGTTAATTTGGGTTTCCTCTCCTAATTAATCTTTCCAAAGGTCCATCAATTTTATTGATTTTTTTCAAAAAACCAGCCTTTTGTTTTATTAATTTTATTTATAGTTTTCTTAGTCTCTATCTCACTAATTTCAGTTCTTATACTGGTTATCTTGCTCTGTCTATTAACTTTAGGTTCAATTTTTTTCTTGCTTTTCTGGCAGATTTAGTTGCAATGTAAGAATATTTACTTGGTCTGTCTCTACTTTCTTGATGTGTGCCCTGAGAGTGATAAATTTGCCCTTCAGGACTGCTTTCGTCATATCACACAGGTTTCCTTGTGGTATGTATTCATTTTCATTGAATTGGAGGACCTTCTTAAATTTCTTCTTTAATTTCTTCTGTTACTCAGGTGTTGCTCAGAAGTGTGTTGTTCAATTTCCATGTATTTGAGTAATTTCTAGGGTATGCTTTGTTATTGAGAACTAGCTTGATTCCACTGTGGTCAGATAGGATACAGGGGATTATGTCAATTCCCTTGTATTTTCTTAAATTCCTTGTATGAACTATGATATGGTCTATTTTGGGAAAGTTCCATGAGTGGCTGAAAAGAACATGTACTGTGTTGTTTTAGGGTGGAAAACTCAGTAGATGTCAATAAGTTCCTCTTGAAATATGGCCTTACTTCATTCGGAGGCTTCTTTGCTAATCCTATGGTTGGTAGACCTGTCCTTTGGTGAGAGTGGGGTGTTGAAGTCTCATAGTATTATAGTATTTGGATCTATTTTATTCTGCAATTTTGAGAGTATTTGTTTAACATATTTGGGTGCATAAATGTTTGGGGAGTATAAGTTGATATTGGTAATATCCTTTTCTTGTGTTGTTCCCTGTATTAATATGTAGTGTTCATCCTTGTCTTTCTGTACTGTTTTTAATGAAAAGTTTATTTTGTCAGATATCAGTATAGCTACTCTTGCTTTCTTGCTGGGAGTATTTTCCTGGTAGATCTTTCTCCATCCCTTCACTTGGAGTTTGTTTTTATGTTTGGTTGTGAGGTGGGTCTCCTGAAAGCAACAGATGGATGGGTCTTGTTTTCTGACCCAATCTGCAGTTCTTTTTCTTTTTATTGGTGAATTGAGCCCATTAATATTTATGGTTATTATAGAGAGATGTATTGTGTTTCTTATCAATTTCCTGCTTTCCTAAGATTTTCTTCTTTCCCTTCCACCTGTGCTTACTAAGTCAGACTTCTAGTGATATCTGTCTAATGTGGATCCCTGTTCTTGATTGCTTTCTTCAGTTGTGTTCACCCTCTTAATATTCTTTGTATTAGTGGCTCATTGTTTATGAATTCATTTAGTTTTTCTTTACTATAAAAAATTTTAGTTTTGGGGCTGGGAAGTTGGCTCAGTGGTAGAGCACTTGCCTTGCATGCCTGAGGCCCTGGGTTCAATTCCTCAGCACCACATAAGCAAAAAGAAAAAAGCGGGAAGTGGCACTGTGACTCAAGTGGTAGAGCGCTAGCCTTGAGCTGAAGAGCTGAGGGACAGTGCCCAGGCCTAGAGTTCAGACCCCATGACCGGACCCCCCAAAAGAAATTTTAGTTTCTCCATCGAATGTGAATGCTAACTTTGCTGGGTATAACAGTCTGGGCAGGCAGTTATTGGTTCTCAGGGCTTGGCGTACTTTCCCAGGCTTTCCTTGCATTCAGTGTCTGTGTGGAGAGATCTACAGTGATTCTAATATTTTTCCCACTATAATATAGCTTCTTCTTCATTTCTGCTGTATGCAAGATTGATTGTTATTATTCAGATCTATCATTTTTACTATAATGTGCCTAGAGGTGTTTCCCCTAGGATCCTGCTTGTTAGATGTTCTATGCTTCTTTTATGTAGGTAAGATGTTCTCTTTAAGATGGGGAACATTTTCATTGATAATCTTACTGAATAAGTGTTGCATTCCTTTACTCTGATATTCCTCACCTTTGTCCATTCCAATTATTCAAAGGTTAAATTTCCTGGCACTGTCAGCTTGCTCTAGGATTTCTCTTTGTCATTATTTAAGTGATTTTTCCATATCTGTGACTTTTTTCCAGTTGCTGAATTTTGTCTTTACTATCTGATATTCTAATTTCCATTTCATTCACTCTGTTGACTATGGCTTCCATTGTGGTTTGCATGGAGGAAATTCAGCTATTTATAGCTTCTATATTGGTTCTCAGAGTTTAATCTCATCTCTTATCAAGGTGTGTTTTGCATCTATTTTTACATGCATCCTGTTTGAAATCCTGCATCTCTTTTGATATTTTGTTTCTGTGTTCTTTAAATTTCTGATCTATTTCTCGATTTAATTCATGAGTCATTGCCTCCAGCATCTCTTGAATGTAATGTTTGTCTTCCATTCCTGCTTTGCTTCTACTGGGGCTCTCCCCTGGTCGCTGTTGGCTTTTGGGGATAGCTTGCAATCCTGGGTATTGATAAATCTTGTAATTTTTCTCTGTGATTTTTCTTATGGGAATTCAGGGATTATTGGAGATTAATCTGAAACTCTGTTTTGGTCAATAAGTGGCTGTCTGTGCTTGGTTCTGTATCAATTGATGAAGCTTGCTCTCGGCCCTGGGTTGGATGAGAGAAGCTGTACCTGGTCTCGGTTCTGTTGGGGGAGAGGCCAACCTCCAGCTGCTATTCTGATCCACATAGCACTCTCAGCTGTCTGCTGGAGATCACAGGCAGTTCCTGCCTTTAGCCAAGGACTGAGCATGCCCAGACTGCTCATGTTTACTCCTATGGGTGCTCTTGGTGAGACTGGGTGTGCTGGATGTACTCTTACAGTTGCTGGAGTCTGCTATGAGTTCCTGACTATAATCAGGTGCTGGCTCCCTCAGTTTTCCAATCCTCGACCTGAGATATACATGTCAGGAACTGATGGGATTTGAGTTTCTGGTTCTCCTCCCCTGGACACACAGGTCTTTTGCCATCACGGGCACAATTTCCAGGGGGTGCAGTTCTCTGCTTTCCCCCCTCTGCTAAGGTGTGTGCTCAGCTTCTGACTTCAATTGAGATGAATGGGTTGTGCAGCTCAGGCACTAGATCCCCAGGCCTGGCCCTACCTCTGGGTCCCCCTCCTCAGGCATGCTGGTTGGACCTGTGCTGCTGGGTGTCCCACCTGGGGTATGCAGCCTGGGGTACACAGTTTGGATTTCATCTACTGCTAGCTGCTGTGGCCCGCAGGCACTGTTCCCAGCCTGGGCATTTAAGCTCCCTCCCAGTGGCATTTTTTTCCAGTGGCACTCTTGATCTAGCCTGGCGGGCTGGATGTGCTCCATAGGCTGGTGAGGCACTTGCACAGTTCTAAGATTTAGTGGACCTGTAGTCCAGGTGGTGAGGGGGGTCTGGGTCAAGCTCTGGAGTTACTGCCAGCACTGGTCTCCCTATGGGGGGATGCTGTCCCCTGCAGGGTACTCACTCTGGAGCTAGTTGGGAACTCTCCAGCAGTGCTGTGGCAGATCGCTTTTTCTGTGCGATGCTGGCTGGTTACCATTCTACTTTGCATTCGGTTGAGATGCTTGTGGGCTGGGCCAGGTAGTGGCTGCTCTAGGTCTGTGTTTCTACCCGTCTCTGCTCTGTTGATGCTGTCTGGGTCAGTGCTGCAGGTGTTTTTTGCGCTGGCCACCAGGTGGGGGAGGGGTCTTTGTGCAGGTTCTGAGTTCCAACGTTTCTGTCTCTGTTTTGAGCTCTCAGGTCAGCACAGGCACCTTAAGAGACTTCTGCACTGGTGTTCTGTGGACAGACCCCCTGTAGTTCTGGGGTCCCCCCCTCGGCCGTGAGGCTGAGTGGCTTTGGTGGGATGGGGCCAAAGCCACTGGTGCCCCTCCAGTGAGGGGTGGGGGTAGGGTCTTTGTGCAGGTTTTGAGCTCTGAGGTTTCTGTTTGCAATAAACCAGCCCAGCACTGGCAACTTGGACATCTTCTGCACTGGCGTTCTGCAGATTACCCACTCAATTTTGTTAATTTTTTTCAAAGAAAAACTCTGTTTTCTTGATCTTTGCTATGGTTGTGTTTTGGACTTTAATTCATTTAATATTGATTTGATTTTAATTATTTGTTTCTATCTACTCGATTTTGGTTTGGCTCGTTGCTCTTTTCCAAGGATCTTAAGGTGCATCATTAAATTGTTGATTTGAAATTTCTCCAACTTGTTGATGTAGGCATTCAGAGCTATAAAGTTTCCTCTGATTACTGCCTTTGCTGTGTCCCAGAGGAGCTGACATTTTGTGTGTTTATTTTTTTAATATCATAAATGTTTGACTTTCCTCTCTGATTCTTCAATAACCCACTGGTGATTTAACAATGTGTTGTTTAGTCTCCATGAATTACAAATTTTTCTATGATGGCTTTTGGTGTTGAGCATTATTTTATTCCATTGTGGTCTGAGAGAGAATGCAGGGAATAATTTCAATACTTCTGAATTCACACAGATTTTCTTTGTGATCTAAAATTATTTTTTGATAATGGTCCATGTGCTGCCAAGAAGAATGCATATTCTGATGCTGGTAGGTAAAATATTTTGTACATGTCTGTTAAATCTAGTTGGTCTATGTAATTGTTTAGTTCTCAGGTTTCTCTATTGAGTTTTTGCTATTGATCTATCCAGAGGTGACAGTGGATGAAGTCACCAAAAATCAATGTTTTTGGATCTATGTGTGATTTTAAGGTAAGTAGTATTTGATGAATTTGGGTACTCCAGCATTTAGTGTATAGACATTTAGAATTGTTATATCCCCCTGGAGGAGATATCACTTTATTAGAATGTAATGTCCTTCTTTGTCTCATCTTACTAATTTTAATTTGAATTAAATTTTATCTGATATTAGGATTGCAATTCCAGCCTGCTTACAGAGGTCATTTTCTTGATAGATTTTGTTCTAGCATTTCACTGTCAGGATATGTTTGTTTTTGTAGTCAAGGTATGTCTCTTGAGCACAGCAGATAGATAAATCTTGCTTTTTTTTGTTGGTGGGGGGGTCTGGTCATAGGGCCTGAGCTCTGGGCCTGGGTACCGTCCCTCAGCTCTTCAGCTCAAGGCTAGCACTCTACCACTTGAGCCACAGCACCATGTCCGGCTTTTTTCTTTTTGCTTATGTGGTGCTCAGGAGTTGAACCAAGGGCCTCATGCATGCAAGGCAAGCGCTCTACCACTGAGCCACCTTCCAAGCCCTAGATCTTGCTTTTGGTCCAACTAGTCAATCTATGTCATTAAATTGGGGAGTTAAGCCCATTAGTATTGAGAGTTAGGATTGAGTGGTATTGGGTAGTTCCTGCCATCTTATCCACCTTCTTAGGGGCTGTACCTCATCAATTTTTAATATAATTATCTGGTTCTCTGTTTAGGGGTCATTTTTCTGCCAATATCATGTTCTTGTTTTTTATGCCTAGAATGTCTTTAAGCCTCCTTTGTAACTCTGGTTTGCTGGTGATATATTCAATTTTTCTTGGAAAAATTGTGGAAGGTTTTTATTTGTCCCTTGGTTATGAAAGAGAGTTATCTGGTACACTAAGTCTTTAGGTTATGACTTACTTCATTCCAAGCTCTACTTGTTTTCATGCTCTCTGCTAAGAAATCTATAGTAATTCTGATTTGTTTTCCTTCATAGGTGATTGGTCTTTTCTCTGACAGCTTTAAGGATCCTTTCCTTGGTCTTTATTGATTCTGTGTGAATTATAAGATGTCCTGTTCTGGTCTAATCTGTTTGGGCTTCTACAGTCTCCTTGTATCTGGATGGGCTTATCCTTTTGGATAATAAGGAAGTTCTCTGCTAGGATTCTGTTAAATATATTTCCTAATCCTTTAGCTTCCTTCTCTAGACCCTCTTCGATACCTATTAGCCTTACATTAGGTCTTTTTGTGTGTGTCTTGTACCTCCTATAGGGATTTATCTTGTTTCTTGGATTTATTATGAATAATAGCATGTTCTTTCTCTATAAAGTCTAGACTATCTTCAGTTCCAGAGATTCTAACTCCTGAACCATCTAATTTGCCATCAAGACTTTCTACTTTGTTTTTTTATTTCCTTTCCCTCTAATTGGCCATTTTTTTATGGCTTTAATTTCTTTCATGAAGCCTTGTTTTAGATCTTGTATGGACTTCTTTTGTTTTTTTGTTTTTGTTTTTTGGGGGTCTGGTCATGGAGCCTGAACACTGGGCCTGGGTGCTGTCCCTCAGCTCTTAAGCTCAAGGCTAGTGCTCTACCATTTGAGCCACAGCGCCACTTCTGGCTTTTTTCTTTTTGCTTATGTGGTGCTAAGGAATCGAACCCAGGGCCTCATGCATGCAAGGCAAGCACTCTAGCACTGAGCCACCTTCCTAGCCCTTGTATGGACTTCTTGATGGCATTGATATGATTTTCAGAACTTTCAAATCTTTTTAGATGAGTAGCTATATTTTCATTGGACTCCTTTTCCTACTGTTCAAATTCATTCAGCTATCTGTGGATTCCATTAATTCCTCTAAAAATCTTTGGCTAGCCTCATCATGTTCATGCATAGCCATGTGCAGGCTTTCATCTTTTCATTCATAATATTTACCAGTAGTGTTTGTAGAGCATTTTGAGAACTATCC
The DNA here is from genome assembly GCF_000151885.1 of Dipodomys ordii. NCBI lineage: Eukaryota > Metazoa > Chordata > Mammalia > Rodentia > Heteromyidae > Dipodomys > Dipodomys ordii. The sequence goes on from NW_012267475.1 coordinate 71,989, forward strand.
TGTAGGTTTTTTTATTGGCTGTTCTGTTGCCTCTTTATTTTGAGTGGGAGTTGAAGTTCCTTGACTTCAGATTTTTCTTGTGTTTCTATGGATTATTCTGCCCATTTGTAAAGGAAAACAACTCCAATACCACAACAGAACATAATTTTAAGACAAGAACCAACCCAGAGGCCTGTATTTGCACAGACTTTTGGAGGTTCAAAATAATAGATGGGTATTCTCCTATGTTCCTCTACTTTTCTTTGTTTGGTAAGGAGTATTGTGGTTCAGGAGTGGGAATTTTATATAGTTGTGACCAGTGAACACATCTATTGTGAGTGATAAAGTGATCTGTACCAAAGTGTTAACACAATAAGCCACTTAGACACAGTCAAAATGGATACAAACACATTCTAGTTCACAGATACACAATTAGGGATCAATTGACTAAAGAAAATGAAGAAGGAGCAAAGCACCAGAAACAAAATAAAATGGGTTAGGGTGAATTTAAAAGAAATGTTGTGAGATATAATGAAACATAGAGGGACAAATAAGAATAGAAGGATATAAAAAAGGAAAAGAACAAAAGGAAGAAAACTAGGACCTGAATTCAGAAAAAAATTACAAATGTATAAAATAATAGTTCTAAAATTAAAAATACTAAGATTGTGAAATAGAAAACTGAGTAACTGAAATTTTAACATGAATTAAATATGTACACAACCAAGAAGCAAGCCCAATTATCACCAGAGTCTGTATACCTAGACCTAAACAGAACCACAATGATGGTTTAAAAAAAAGAAATTTGGGCTGGGAAGGTGGCTCAGTAGTAGAGTGCTTGCCTTGCACGCATGAGGCCCTGGGTTTGATTCCTCAGCACCACATAAGCAAAAAGAAAAAGCTGGAAGTGGTGCTGTGGCTCAAGTGGTAGAGCGCTAACCTTGAGCTGAAGAGCTGAGGGACAGCACCCAGGCCCAAAGTTCAGGCCCCACGACCGGACCCCTCCTCCCCCCACCCCGCCCTCCCCCGACCCCCGCCCAATAAAAAAGACTTTTAAAAAAATTCTTCTATTTTGGGGAGGGGATTTCTTTGTGGTGGTCAGTTTTCCTTGCAGCTTAGTAGCTTAGTTGGATTCTCCAATCAGTTTGAGTGTGCAGAAAAAAGTTCTACCTTACAAGCTTGGAGTCTTTGTACCCCTTGTCTTAGTTCTCTGCAGAAGGATAGGGCTGCCTCCTGCTGTGCCTGCCCTGGAAAATGCTGTCTCTTCCTGGGAGGAGCTTCCTTATCCTGGGAAGGGCTACCTTTCCCTTGGAGGAGCTGTATTTTAGTGTTCAGATTCCTTTGCCCCATTGAAAAATGGCACCACTGTTGCTGATTTTCCAGCCTGCATTATGTGCCAACTGCTCTGGCAGGCTCTATTCCAGTATCAAAAATGGTGCTCTTCTCAGAAAGGGTGAGGGCTACCTTCCAGAAGCTGTTCTGCCAGAAAGAGTGTCGATATCTTTTGTGGGGTACTCACATTTTCCCTTGGTGTTTCAGACAGTTTGCAATCTGCATTCATCTGTAGCCAGCATGATGTGGATTTCAGCTCCTAGTCATCCAGTTCACACTGGATGTAAGTGGAAAGCCATGCACACTCTGACTCTGGTGTCTTTCTCCCACTCTCTGTGGATGCTACTGCAGCTTTGGCTGCCCCTGCCGGCATGTACTCAAATCTGTCTTCTTAAGCAATGCACCTGTATTTTTCCTCTCTGGCCAAAATCTCTGTACAATTATGACTCACTTGGTGTGACTCTCTAGGTATGAACTATTTGCCGGGATGGTAAAATTCTGGTTTCTTGGAGAGAGCCCAGCTGCACCTCTGCCATCTTCCTATAGTTATATCTTGCTTTGTATCTCATTTTGAGTTGAACATAAAAGAAATGATGTATTATCATCATAACTCTGCCAATACTTCTGTATCTGTTGCAACTTTTTCTTCAATGAGGTTTTTCCCAAGGAAAAACTGGATTCCAATTTTTTTCCCAAACAGATTGAGTTAGTGTTGTTTATTCTTGGTTATCAAAATATTCATGTAGCTTTTGGATTTTGAAATGTTGAATCCATAACATTTGGAAAAGCATGACCCATGCCATACAGTCTGTTTCCTAAAAGTGAGTCATGTATGCACAGGTAGGAGGTAGACCACCAGGTGCATCTGCACTGCTTGTGACTGTGATGACTTTGTTCTTTGCTTCTTATGTTTCCTGTAATGCACATGATAATAAAGGTTATTTTGAAAAACCTGTATCAAATCCCCATTGCTAGTAGAATAAAACTAGCATGCTTCATGAAAAAAAAAAAGGAAAGAAAAGAAAATGGCACTGGAAAGGTGACTTTCTCCATGACAATGATAGAAGCAGTATGTGAATGTTCAGCTCTATCTTTGGAATTCACCAAACACACACTTTTTGTTTTTTTACTATTTGAGATAGAAGCTGAAAGTAGAGCTTGTTATTTAATTTAGGATAAGTGAGTAGACTTTGCTTCTTCATCATATATCCTCTTTATTCTTCATCATGAATACATAGATTTGGGGCAAGTATTGATGCCTTGTGGCTGATGTGGCCCTGGTCTCTGATGGAATTTGGACCCATAAATAATATGTTGAGGCCTTCAGTAGTCTAGAAGACTTTTCAATAAACTACCACAAATGCCTAAGTGTGAGATTTTCAGTGTATCGCAAAGAGTGTTTGTTCTTCTTTTGTCTTACTTTCTTCAAAATTTTCTATTTTGAACATTTTAAAATATTGATGAAGAAATAAATAGCTGTTTACAAAGTGAAAGTTGAAAAGTGCATTTTCAAATATGCAGAATCTCATTGTTCAAAACGAATGACAGGAAAATGAAACAGGGAATTGTTTAGGGATAAAGACTACAAAGCAGAGGGGTAAATACAGTGAATGAGGTTAAAACATTTAATACATGTGTATGAAAACAATAATGGAGCCTCCTAAATGCTTTTTCACAAATGGGGCAGAAAGAATGAAGAAAGGTAATAGAAGTATATTCTTTGCATGAATGGAACTATCACAGTGAAACCTCTGTGTGCATTTAATATATTATGTATAATTAAAATATAAAAATTGTATTCACAAGAATAATATGAAACCCAAGACTTGATTTATATCACGAGGAAACTGATAATCATGATAAACAGATTAAATTAACATAGTACCCATACTGACAATACAGAAGAAAAGGCACAGGATACTCCTGTGGTTGTGGGGTGCAAAGTCATAGTATCTAACAGAGGAAATGTGCATGGGAAAACAGCTTTCACTGGAAGGAGAAAGATCTGAGTGTGCGTCCAGACATTATCAGAAGCATCCAACTGAGCCCTGGTTTCCTTCTAAGAATAATCGCAGATACTGCCAAAGTCCTGAGGCTTTCAAGTTCTTGTAATGAGAAGCTCTGGGGAGATCCAGAAAGTAATTTTTGAGCAGCCTTCCCCACCCCAGTCATGTAAGCCAATCTAATAAATACCCTTTTATATCTATGTACATTCTATTGGTTCTGCTCCTCAACAGAGCCCTTACTTATACAACTGATTTCTCTTTTGAAGTTTTATGGAGGTATAATTAGAATATTGTGCAATACATACATTTAAAGGCTACAGTTCAGTGTTTTATAATAATATTTACACAGTTTAGGAACACCATCCTATAAGCAGTCATTTTCCATTCTCACAATCATCCCTCTAGCCAAGGCAAAAATAAACTTTTTGTCTCATATGTGTGTGTGTGTGTGTATCCATTACAGACATTTCATATTCCTGATATAATGTAATATGTGACCTTATACCTGGCAACTGTCACTTAGTCTAATGTTCTCAAGGTTGTTCTATGCCACAACTTTAATCCTTTTCATTACTAAATACATTCCACTTGATGTTGACTCCACATTGTGTTTACACACTTGAACCACAGCTTCACTTCTGACTTTTTGCTGATTAATAGGTGGTAAGAGTCCCATGGTCTTCCTTGCGTGGGCTGGCTTCCAGCCATGATCCTCAGATCTCAGCTTCCTGATTACCCAGGATTACAGGATTAATTTCTTTTTTTTTTTTTGGTCCGGTCGTGGGGCCTGAACTCTGGGCCCGGGCAGGTCCCTTAGCTCTTCAGCTCAAGGCTAGCGCTCTATCACTTGAGCCACAGCACCACTTCCGGCTTTTTTCTTTTTGCTTATGTGGTGCTGAGGAATCGAACCCAGGGCCTTGAGCAAGAACTCTACCACTGAGCCACCTTCCCAGCCCCTACAGGATTAATTTCAAGACAAACATCTCCTCAATTTTATTTGAATGAAGGAAAAGCAAACGTGGTAGGTCCCACAACGGTTTCACATTCAACAATATGGTGAAAATAAAAAGCACACAGGATAATTGTTCTGGACTGTTCTTCCGAACCATTTCAACAAGCCTCTTTGAGTGTTTAGCACAAAGGCCATGCAGAGACTTTGGAAGTACACATATCAACCTGGAGTCAGGTGGATCTCACCTGAGCAGGTAGTGATGAGTGATGGGGCCTAGGACAGAAATCTGTACAGAATCCTGAGAGACACAAAGGAGCGAGTTCTCCAGGGAAGCGGCTGCTGAGCCATCTGCATCAGGGCTATGGCCTGAGCTTGGCCTATCAGTGCCTCACACGTGGCAGCATATACTTGGCCAAGTTCACGTTGGGTAGGCTAGACCCCCTCTGGGTGCCCAGGCTGGCCAGGACCCGCATGCACTCAGCCCCAGGCTAGCTAAAAGGAGCTCTGTTCAGTCTGCAGCGGGGGCTGGGAAAGCTAGATTTTTGGGCCTCTGGGATAGGTGTTGGCTCCCCAGGGCTATACACTATTTTGTTTGGGCCTTGGTCCCAGGTTGGTTCTCTCCCCACAAGTGGCTGAGGTCGGCCCACCACATCTTGTGCGCATGTGCATGGGTTTTGTGGCTCTCATCAGGGGCCAGCATGCGCATCAGATCCTAGCAGGGGAGTGCTCTGTCAGTGGCTGGCACCTACCCGCCATTCCTGGCTCCTCACGGGCAATTGGGGGGCCTGAGCTCTCCTACAGGGGCCGGCACGCAGGCAGTTCAAGGCTCCCACCTGGGGCCAGTGCGCACCCTTGCTGGCTGCGCCCGGCGGGGGAACACTGCCAGCAGCCAGTGTGTGCACACACTGTGCGGTTCCTGATGGGAGCGCCCTCCACCAGCAGCTGTGCACTTCGACCTGTCAGTCACAGAAGGCTGGGAGGGGACTCACTCTGGGATGAAGGGGTGGGTCCCCCGGGATGTAGACTTTTATTCTTGGACCAGGCCTTGTTAAGCCGTGCCCATCAGTCCCATCCCCAAGACCTCCCACTGGAAGCCAGCAGGTGTGGGGTGAGGGGGAGTGAGGACGGGCTCTGGCCTCTTTGTTGTCTTCAGGTGTGGTGTTCCTTCTTGGGCAAGAGGGAGAGGGGTGCAGGTCAAGCTCTGTGGGTCACGGCCAGCGCTGGTCTCCTGTGGGAGGGGTCCCTGGCAGGGTACTCACTGATCCTAGAACTGGTTGCGGGCTGTCCTGCGGTGCTGTGGCAGATCTCTGTATCTGGGCTGCAGCTCATCGGGTCCCATGTCCCACGAAACTATGCTCTACAGCTTTGGTTGTGGGCTGAGCGGTGGGGTTATGGGACTTAGCCACACTACCAGCGCGGATGAGAAAGTGTTCTTTGCAATTTTCTGTCTTTGTGTGTGTGTAAACTATGAGGGTTTTTTCAGTTCCTCTGATTCTCTGCTTGTTCATTTCTTTGTTGTCAATTTCTTGGGGGAACTACAGCTTGGGACCCCTACTTTCTGGTTAGAGATATCTAGGGCAATTCCCTATTGTTTTAGTGCCATCTTCCAGCTTCTCTCCTCTTTCTCATTTTTTTCTTCCTGCTTTGTGAAAGATTATTTAACAGATTCCATTATTATATCTTTACGGATTCCATTATTATGTTTTCATATACATGCACTAAATGTTTTAGCCTTATTCACTCTATATACCCTTCTACTTTTCTACTGCTGGTCCTTACCAACAAACAGTCACTGTTTTCTTTTCCTGTCATTCATTTTTGAAAGATGAGATTCTGCATACATGGAATGGCACTCTTCAATTCTCAATACTGTATAAAGAATATTAATTTCTTCAAGTACATTGTAAAATGTTCAAAATACAAAATTTACAAGAAAGCAAGATAAAGGCAGAACAAACACTCTTCATGACGTGGTGAATATATCAGTACTCACACTGAGGCATTGTTGGTAATGTACTAGAAAGTCTTTAAGACTACTAAAGTCCTCAACATATTATTTATGGGTCCAAATTCTATCTGAGAGAACAGGAAAATTTCAGAGGCTACTCAAATGCAAGTGAATCAAGCCATTTAGGGGGAAATAAAGGCCTGTGTTTTCAGTTAACAGAGATTTCCTAAGGCTATAACAAATTTCTCTGAAGCAGAGCTCTCCCAGTTCCTCTTGAGCTAGGCCTCTGCAATTCAATGAATGGCCTCCCTCACCTCTAGGCTTTCCAGTACCTGGTGGTGAGTTCCCTCCTCCTAGTAAGAGGCACCAGGATGTCTGTGAGAAAATGGTGATTCAGTCTCCTCCCTTCAACATGTTGTGCCCAGGTCGCAGGACCCCCTACCAAGAAGACCACCAAGAGTCAGACTTTACAGCTGTACTAAGGTTTTATTTAGATGGGCTGCAGCTTAGGCCTCATCCTACACTCCGACACAGTGGAGCCTAGGAGGAGAGCCCCAAGCTAAAGATTTGCAGGGTTTATAAAGGCACACAACCAACCAGGTGCTTGGATTACCACCATGTGTTGCTCTGCTAGACAGAATTTGCTGATCTTAGGTTTAGCTTAAACAAGCAACAAGTGGTCACTGCCTCAAAACTTTAACCCTTCAAACACACATACACAGAGAATCTTATTTCCCTTTCACCAAAGTTCTGTGTCACCTTCAGATCATCAGATCTTCTGTCTCAGAGACCTGGAGTCTGACAGCAACATTAATCTCCCCTCAGCCAGTCTATGATGTATTAAATTGTGAGGTCATCCAGGCAAACTTTCTGCTGAAATGGAAGAGGCAGGCTTATTTAATTTTAGCACAGAAAATTTCATGACATTAATCAGGAAGGTCAATCCCAAATAAAAATGGAGTTTCCCAAAAGAAGATGTTCTGGAAAGACATGTCAATTCATTTTGTTAATATTTTATTATCATTAAGAGGGTATACAGGGGAATTTCCATTCAACAAAGAAGTTTATGAACACAATGCATCCAGATCAATGTCATCCCTATCAATATTCACACCCAACTCACGACAGATTAATTTCTGAAAAAGAGGAAAACCTTCCTGAGGGCGGCTTTAACCTCCTTGTTCCTCAAAGTGTAGATGAGGGGGTTGAGAGTGGGGCTCACAATGGTGTACAGCACTCCAACTAACTTGCCCTTCTCTGCACTGTAGCCAGACACGGGACTGATGTAGGCATAGAACACAGCTGTGCAGTACATGCACACCACAATGAGGTGGGAGGAGCAGGTGGAGAAGGCTTTCTGCTTCCCCTCTGAAGATCGCATCTTCAGGATGCTGGAGATGATGAAGCCATAGGACACAATGATCATCAGGAAGTCAAACCCACCATAAAAAGCATCAGCCAGGGTGATCATGACATTGTTCACATAAGTGGAGCTACAGGAGAGACGGAGCAGAGGAGGGATTTCACAGAAGAAATGGGTAATGACATTGGGACCACAGAAGTTCAATCGCATTGTCAGTCCTGTGTTGATGGCTGAGTTGAAGGCACAGATCACCCACACTCCAGCAGCAAGCACACTACAGAAGGCCTTGCTCATCATGGTGCTGTAATGCAGGGGGTGGCAGATGGCTGCATAGCGGTCATAGGCCATGACTGTGAGCAGCAGCAGCTCTGAAGATAAAGCCCATGAAAAAAAATAAAGCTGGGCCATGCAGCCTCCAAAGGAGATGGAGCTCTTCTCTATCATCAGCCCTTCCAATGTCTTGGGCATGATGGCTGAGGTGCAGATGATGTCCATCGTGGCCAAATTGAACAGGAAGAAGTACATGGGAGTGTGGAGGCCAGGGTTGAAGGTGATGGCCACGATGATGAGGACATTACCTGTGAGGGCCACACAGTAGAGAGATAGCAAACAGCAGAACAAGAAGATGTGGTATTCAGGGTGCTCTGAGAATCCCTGCAGGATGAACTCTGTTACTGTTGTGTGGTTGCTCATGGTCCTGGGTTGAGAGGGATTTCAGGAACTACCAGGAGAATCTCTACTCACAGCTTCATGTGACTTCAAGGCTAGGATGAGAAATGGAAGATGGGCTAAGATAGACTGGTATGCTTTATTCATATATAACAACACAACATCAATAGTACTGTACATTGGACTTGATTAAGACAAGCACATGAAGTCATCTATGGTTCCTGCCTGTAATTCAAGATACTCAAGAGACTGTGATCTGAGGACTGAAGTTCAAAGCTAGTCCCTACAGACAAGTCTGGGAGACTCTATCTCCTAGTAATGCCTCCAGAAAAATTCATGACTGGAGATGTGGCTCCTTTTGGTAGAGTGCCAGCTAGAAATGAAAGATGCATTGGAGAACAAGGCCTACGTTCAATATCTACTACCACCGTTAGAGAAAGAGAGAAAAAGAGAGGGGGGAGAGAGAGACAGAGAGAAAAAGCACAAGCACATGAATATGACATAAGCAAAAAAAAATCTCTGAGCAATATATACAAGGTTCCAGGTCTATACAAGCTGCTCAGGTGAGATCCACCTGACTCCAGGTTGATATGTGTGCTTCTACAAGCTTGTTGAAAGTATCATTTAGCAAGAAAAAAATAGAACTTACAGAAAATGCCCAATCATTAACTTCCATGATGTTACAAAGTGAAAAACAAAAGATGTTGACTAGAATTTTCAGTGATGTGTAGATATGGGCCCTATTAAAGTATGTTTGCCAGTTGAGAAAACAATTTCTTTTTTGGAAATTTGTGGTAGGGAAATCATTTAATCAACTTAAAAGTCTCAGAGCACCATTATTTAGAACTAAAAGTGCAGAAATCTATATCTTAAAGTTATTTTTTATTTGTTATGATGTATTGATATAATACTGTCATGTGCTTTTGAAGCATTTTTCTGACTTTTTTGTCAGTAATTGAGTTTGAACTCAGGGCCTGGCTGTCTCTGATCTATTTTTTTCCTCAAGTACTGCTTTGAGCCACAGCTATATGTATGGCTTTTGTGGTAATAAACTGAAAATTTAAAAAGTTTCCACATTTTCCTGTCTAGGATTTGAGCAAGGATCATGGAATTTCGGTCTCCTGAGTAGCTAGGATTCCTCATATGAGCCACCAGTATCTGGATTCTTGATCATTTTTCAAATACAATGAAAAATGCAAATATAATATTCACAGCAAAACTTCATTTAAACTTAAAGGAAAAGAAGATTGGTAGATGTATCTTCAGAAGAATGACTGATAATTGAGATGAACATGAGGAAGGAGATAAAGATTGATTTTCATTTGCTTCATTGCTGAGGTGCTTTCTGAGATTTCTCTCATGTGACCTTTCTGGAAGACAGATGTACCATGTAGGTCCCCTTTGAACAATCCTTCCAAAAATCCCCAGAGCAGAACAGAAGAAATTCTCCCTATTGCTTTTCCTGCAACCTCCTCCTCTCCTGCCTCTTTCATCCCACTCACCTCAACTCTCCACATGAAAGCTCCAGCCACACCTACCTCTCCCAGTCAATTCCTGGATGGGTCCCTCCTAGGCTTTCTGACACTGTTCTTCCCAGCCCTCAGATAAGAGTTCCCTTCTCATGACCCAGATGGCTCAGCAGTCCCTTCCTTGGAAGATAACTCCCTACTTTGTGTCTCTCAGGATTCTGTAGAGATTTCTTTCCTAGGCCCAACCCTCCTCACTACCTGCTCAGGTGAGATCCACCTGACTCCAGGTTGATATGTGTGCTTCTGGAGACTGCATAACCTTTGTGGCAAGCATCCCAAGAGGCTTGTTGAAAGGATGCTGAAGAACAGTCTAGAACAGTTATCCTCAGCATGCATTTTATTTTCAAGGAACTGCACACCATATTGTTGAATGTAAAACCATTGTGGGACCTACCACTTTTGCTTCTCCTTCATTCAAATAAAATTGGGAAGATGTTTGTCTTGAAGGAAAAACTCCATTCTTGGCCAAACACCAAGGAATGCACTGGCCAGCAAAAATTAAAGACTTCACAAGAAGTTCAAGTCTCTGTTCAAGTAATGTGGGTACAGCTCTTCTTTCACAGAAGGGCACCACATGACTAGGATTCAGAGCAAAGGAGGCTATGAGTGTGCAATCCTTTCACAATGATGGAGAAGTCAGCTTCCATCTGCCCTCTCAGGGAAAGAGATCTGACAGCTCAGATAATTTGGTGAACAAGTACACAAAATATGCTGTAGCTCAGAAGATTTTTTTCCTGGTGATAAAAAGACTAAACTATTGGCTCTGTTCCGTGTTGAGATGGGATCTGCAGAAATGACTGCACCTTTATTTGCTTGTTTACCACAACCTGGGAGGTAATTGCAGTTAATATCCAGGACAGACTGAAAATCTAGGCTGTAAAGCTGACTCCGGGTGGAAAGAAACAGCAGTGGCTTTGCCCAGCTGATATCTAGTACAAGGTTTCTACAGTTACCACAGGAAGTGACTCTAGTCATGATGGTCCCCTCCCCAACACGTTCATGACAACCAGAGACACACTGCAGCAACCAGGCCTGGAGAAGACAAGCCACCCACCCCTTACACTCACAGAGTAGGAGATTGCCAATAGCCTTACTGGGCACCAGGAGAATCTACCACCCAGGGAACTCACACCCAGTCTTTCTCTAAACTCAGCTCTAGAGTCAGGACAGCATCAACAAATAAACCTCCTTTGGAACTGAATGGGGTGCACAGATGCTGAGCTCCCATGAGTTTCAATTCTTAAGTGCATTCAGGGAACAAACTACCCTCAGATAAAGATATACTTCCTGTGATTTCCAGGGCAGGTAGACAGGGACCTCATCCCATCCAGAATCAAGACACTAAGTAAATTTCATGACAATGAATCCTCCCCTAGACCTCAGCCAGTCATTTCTTTTCTGAGAGGAACAAAGACCTTTCTACCCTGAGGTTTGTTGGGCATTGGCTTTAATTCTCATCAAGCTCACAGGACAATTACCAGGCACACAGTGGAAAGAACTAGGATTGCAGATAGCAATGACCCAGTTTAGAGTCATGCTACAGTCACAACACAGCACCCCTCACAGGCCAGGTGCAGGCTGTGTAACTCTTCTCAGCCCTCCTGAGGTCCACTTCCAGGACCAAAATAGTGTGTGGTGGATGCCTTCAATCACTTTAGAAACACAGTAATAGGTGCCATCAAAATCCCTGATATTAGGAGTTTCTGCCTTAATTTGGAGAGATCTAAGGGAAGGGGTGACATTGTCCAAAAAGAAATGTACTCATTATCTGACTTGTGTAACTGTAGCCCCTCCATACTTCAACTTCATAAAATATTTTAAAATGACATTAAAAAGATTATGATTTATATCATTGAGTTTTTCCTAAAAAATAGAGGAAGATTTTACATGCGAACTAAGTCAATTTTAACAACTTTACATTAGTTGAATTTCTTGTTCACAGTTTCACAAATGGAATATTATTCTTGCTTTATGTTACTAAATTAATAGTGAGTCACTTTAACACTTAATTTTTAATAATTTAATAAATTTTAAGGTGTTCAGAATTTTCAGACTCTATATTCTCAATCCAACACCTTTCTATTTTGTATATTTCTTGTTTCTACTGTAAACATATTTGAAGAACAGAAACCTAAACATTAAGGTATGTCAAAATGTCTAATATTCATCTTTCAAAGTGAGAGATGTGATAATTAATTTTTTCAAGCTTTTTTATTGGAATATCAAAATTAATTTTTGACTTACCTTAGACACATAGAATGTATGTGAGAAAGATACAGTGTAGACAGCTTAGGAATTCCAGTCCAGAATTCTCTGCTGTATAATTTCTCAATTGTCTTTCTCAATTATACTCAGTGTTCAAGAGCAGCAAACAAACATAAGTATCAACTAAGAATTATTATGATTGTTTTTATGGTTGGAATATGCTACAAAACACCTCTTAGCTCATTTGGGTACACCATTTGTTCTATGATTTCATTTACTTAACAAACAGTAATAATACCTAGGAAGAAGAATTCTAATTTACTGGCTCCAGGTTAACAAAACTTAACCATTTTGGGGACAGCTAGTAGATATAAATCTAGTACATAGAGTTTTGAGCAGCTTTTTCTCATTTCATGTATCACCCAATGGAATCAATCATCTTCAGAATCTTCATATTTACCTTGGAAAATTTTCCCTTTTTTGGAGCTACCACATGTATGTAAGGTCTTGTTCTCTCTGTCAACCACAGCTAAGGTTGGAAACACCAGGGCAATGGGTGTAGAATCTATGTCATCATCCATCTAGACAAATGAAGGATTTTGTCCACTATTTAAACCAATCATGAAAGGAATTCTTGACTCATCTTTAGCCAGAGTTGTCCTTCTCTGTGCGAGGCCCTTGGGAGGATTTCACAGCTGCTGCTCTAAGTGGACCCTGAAGGAGCAATTAAATTACATCCCTCTACAGGGGACTTGCCTATCCTTGGTGATGGCCCCAAGACCAGTTCAGGCTGAAGTCCAAACAGGGGATACTGATGTAAGCCCCAGAAGTAGTGGAAAACTCACCCTTGGTATACAAAAGTGTTTGTATGAAACTCCTACAACCAATATGGGACTCAAAAGTGAAAAGCTTAAAGGTGTTCCCCCAAACAAGAGAGGTTGTACACTTCTTCAGGCTTACCAATGTAGTGATCTTAGAAGAAGAATGTAAGAGAAAGAAGTATATGTATGGGAATGGGAGAAGTCACACCATCATAGGGTTCTACCCTGAAGGAACTGTAAGTCCTCTATCAGAAAAGTTGTAGATGTGATAAGCAGTTTTGGAAACATAGTAAGATTGCAAATCAGTAGTTTTCTTAAATAAGTACCAGCCACAAACATACCAGGAATAAGACCAAAAAATTGATCCCACTCTCTAATAAAACCAGGAGTAAATTCAACCAGGCATTTAAAGATCCCCATAGTGAAAATTATATTTTAAAAAAGTCAACAAACAGAAGAAGCTACTCAGGAGGCTGAGATCTGAGGATCGTGGTTCAAAGCCAGCCCAGGCAGGAAAGTCTGTGAGACTCTTATCTCAAATAAACTACCAGAAAATCAGAAGTGGCACTGTGGCTCAAGTGGTAGAGTGTTAACCTTGAGCTGAAGAGCTCAGGGACAGTGCCAAGGCCCAGAGTTCAAGATCTATGATCAGAAGAAGAAGAAAGAGAAGGAGAAGGAGAAGAAAAGAAAAGAAGAAGGAGAAAGAAGAGGAGGAGGAGATGGAGGAGAAGAAGGAGGAGGAGGAGAAGGAGGAGGAGGAGGAGGAGGGAGAGGAGGAGGAGAAGGAGAAATTGAGAAAGCCACTGATAGTGGGAAGACATCCTTCAACACAGAGCAACAGAGTTAATATGAAAATGAGTATTACTGAAATCAACAGATTTCAGTGCAATCATCATCAACCATCATCAACATTCCAATGGTATTCTTCACAGAATTAGAAAAATCTGTCCTAAAATGCTTATGGAAGCAAAAAAGACCCTGGAAAGACAAAGCAATCCTAAACAAAATAAAGAGCAATGTTGAAGCTACCATGATACCTGACATCACATTTATATGACAGGGTCCTAGGAACACAGCTGGCATGGTGCTGGTCAGGTGCTGGTAATCCAATAAATGTAGCTATTCAGGAGGCTTAGCTCTGAGGATCATGGTTTGAAGGCATCCCAGGCAAGGAAATCTGTGGGACTCTTATCTCCAACTAACCAGCAAAAAGTCAGAAGTGCAGCTGAGGCTCAAGTGGGAAAACACAATGTAGAATAAGCATAAAGTGAAATATTATTTAGTAATGAGAAGGTTTAAAGTTGTAACATAAAACAACCTTGAGAACATTAGGCGAAGTGAAAGATACCAGCCATAAGGTCCCATGTTATATGATACCAGTTATATGAGATATCCAGAATGGACAAATACAGGTAGTCAAAAAGTACGTTTATGTTTTCCCTGGGTAGAAGTATGATTGTGGGATGTAAAAGTGACTTCTCAAGGATGATGTTCTTAAAACTGTGCAAATATACTAAACTGTATACTTTGAATATATGGATTGCATACAATGGTAATTATACCTCTATAAAGCTGCAAGAAAGGACGAAATCAATTGTATAAATCAGGGCCCTTCTGAGGAACAGAGCCAATAGAATATATACAGATATAAAATGGTACTTATTAGATTGGCTTACATAACTGGAGGCCAGGTTGCCCCCAAATGAGTTCTGCATCCAGAGAACAGGAGCACCCCAGGACCTTTCAGTGTCTGTGATTATTCTTAAGAGGGAACTAAGGCTCAGTTGATCTGAGTGCTTCTGGTAATATCTGGAGTCAAGTCTTTCTCCACTCCCAAATCAAACCAAAGCTCTTTACCCAAGCATATTTACTGTCTGCATCTATGACTCTGCACCCCACATCTAGAGAAGCACCCTGTGCCTTTCCTTCTACATTGTCAGCAGAGGTGCTAGTATTTCTTTATCATGATTATCAGATTCCTCAGAGTATCAATCAAGTCTTGAGTTTCATATTTCTTCTTGTGAATACACTCTTTTTTATGTTTTAATTCTAGTGTATTAATTGTACAAAGAGGTTTTCATTGTGATAGTTCCATATTTCATGCAAAGAATATACTACCATTATTCTTTCTCATTTCTATTTTCCCTTTTGTGAAAACACATCTAACAGGTTTCATCGCTGTGTTTCCACACACATATGCAATGTTTTAATCTCATTCACTCTATTTACCCATCTGCTGCTCTGCCCTTTCCACTGCTGGTCTTTACTTCCACACAGTCCTACTTTATTTTTCCATCATTCTTTTTTTCAATATCTCTCAAGTATTTATTTTAATATACACTCACATGTATACACATGCATAAAACGTATAATATCTGCAGCTGCTACCACTCCTAAACAATGCTTTTAACATTTGCCTTTTTTGAAATGATTAAGAAAATATTTTGCTATTTAAAAAGATGCTTCAGTACCTTTTATATATTATTAGATCTTTTTAGTTTTAATTCCAGAGTAATGTTAAACAAAAAGATTATGATAGTTTAGAAATGAATTTTTCTGGTATTTGGATATTAAGTACCATTCAACTTTTTGAAATTAAATTGTATAATAGAGGCAGTTGGGGAAAGAGGCAGTTCTATAGCAGTGTCTCATGGAAACTATAATCTAGACAGCATCTTGTTATTCACACATTTCTTGTGTACAGGAATAGGCATCTTTTTAATTCACCATAACTAAGATATGGAACCAACCCAGATGCTCCTCAGTAGATGAGTGGATCAAGAAAATGTGGTATATTTATAAAATGGAATTCTATGCCTCCATCAGAAAGAATGACATCACCCCATTTGTTAGGAAATGGAAAGATTTGGGGGAAAATTATATTAAGTGAAGTAAGCTAGGCCCAAAGAAACAGAGGTCCCATGAGTTCCCTTATTTGCAATAACTAGTATATGTCAGGACAAGCAGAAAAGCTCAAAAGCTATGTAAATATGACCATATAAGATGATGTTAAGTGAAATGAGCCCCAAGATAAGGACACAGGTGGTTTTTTCTTGCTTTCTATTGTTTTTAAAGTATTTAAAATGTGCTATGTGATATTTTTGTTTCTGTTGTATGTTCTTCCCCCATGGTATAACCTCTGTTTTCACTGTATTTGATGTCGGTGCCTACATCTTTATATACATTTTTCTAATTTGGGGAGGGAAAGGGAAATAACAAAATGCTGAAATAAGGATACAGCTTGACTCATTGTAACAATGAGATGTACAAGACACTATGTTGAAAAAGAACTTTACAACTTCAGTGTGGGGGAGAAGGAGGAGTTGGGGAAGGAAGGGATGGTAGGGGAAAAACAAATGAGAAGGTAACAATGTTGTATAGGAAATGTACTCATGTAACTGTAACCCCTCTGTACAGTATTTTTACAATAAAAAACATATAAAAAGAATAGGCAACTTTTTAAAAGCTGAGTGATTTTTTAAAATTTCATCAAAATACTTCAAAACTCTGTATATTTAATAAGATAATTACATATTTTTCTCCTAAAGGAGTTTGACAATAAGGATTTTGGTATCACTACTACTTCATAACAGTAACCATTTGGCATTACTTATTATTGCTAATAATCTTATTAGTGGGTAGCATCATAATCTCCCCTGCATACAATTTTTAATTTATTTATTGTTATTGTAAAAGTAATTTACACAGGGGTTGCACTTACATAAGTCAGGTGAATAATAAGTTTCTTTTTGAATAAGGTCACCTCTTTCCTCTCCCAGTTTTTCACTCCTATCACCACCCACAGGTTGTATAGCTCACTTTCCACATAGAGTCTAGTGAGAACCACTGCTGCATTTGTCCCTCCACTTCTGGGCCTCCCCTCCCCTCCCAAACACAGATAAATAAGACAAGAAGAAAAGAAAACAAAAACAACAACAAAGGAAAAACTCTTCCATTTCTTCGAGTTCATTTTGATAAATATTATTTTATACAGTCAGGTACACACAGCTATCGCACCTGTGTGAGCCTCTCCTAAGAGTGTCTTCCTTTGGTCTCACTCTATGTGAATGCCTAGAGACCTGTATAATTTATCATGTCCTGTGTATTTTTTCTTTCACCATCCAGTATGTTTGCTTGTAGACTTATAGGCACATTATACAAATGAGGGAAACATGCAACCTATGTTTCTTGTTTTTTATTTTTTGATCTGGCTTACATCACTTAATGTTATTTTTTTCTAAGTCTTTCCATTTCCTTACAAATGATGCAATATCATTCTTTCTGATGGATGAGTAGAATTCCATTGTGTATATATAACACATTTTTTTATCCATTCATCCACTGAGAGGCATCTCAGCTGACTGGATAAATGGGATTGCATCAAACTAAAGACTTTCTGCATGGCAAAGGTCATAGTTAACAAGATGAATAGAAAGCCCACAGAATGAGAGATTTTTACCACCTATGTTTCAGACAAGAGCCTCATATCTAAAATACACTCAAAAAGTTAACCCCTCCACAAATAGACTCTCAAACACATAGCAACCCAATTAATAAATGGACTAAAGACATAGAAACTTCTCAGAAGAAGAGGTAAGAATGGTCAATAGATACATGAAGAAATGTTCAAAATCTCTGCCCATAAAAGAAATACAAATCAGGGGCTGGGAAGGTGGCTCAGTGGTAGAGCACTTGCCTTGCATGAATGAGGCCCTGGGTTCGATTCCTCAGCACCACATAAACAAAAAGAAAAAAGCCAGAAGTGGTGCTGTGGCTCAAGTGGTAGCACACTAGCCTTAAGCTGAAGCTGAAGAGCTGAGGGACAGTGCCCAGGCCCAGAGTTCAGGCCCCACAACCAGCCCCTCCCAAAAAAATGCAAATCAAAACAACATTGAGATTCTGCCTCGTCCCAATTAGAATGGCCATTAACAAGAAATGAACAATACCCCATGCTGGTAGGGATTTGGCCAAAGGGGAACTCTACTATATTGCTGGTGGGAATGTACTTGTTCAACAACTCTGAAAATCAGTATGGAGGTTCCTCAAGAGGCTAAACATACAGCTTCCTATGACCCAGAAATCCAACTACTGTGCATTTATCCAAATGACCACAAACCAGGCTGCACTAAACCCACCAACCATGTTAACTGCAACATTGTTTACCATAACCAAGTTATGGAATCAACCCAGATGCCCTCAGTGGATGAATGGATAAACAAAACGTGGTATGTATACACAAAGGAATTCTTCACATCCATCAGAATGGTACTGTCATTCACTTATTGAGGATGAGATTCTGCATATGTGAAAATGCACTCTTCAAGTCTTCATAGTATGTAAATCATACTTATTTCTTCAAATACATTGTAAAATGTCCAAAATGCAAAATTTCCAAGGAAGTAAGACAAAAACAGAACAAACACTCTTCCTAACAGGAAGGAAATCTATCAGTACACACAGTGAGACATTAGTGGTAGTGTAATGAAAAGTCTTCCAGATCACTGAAGGCCTCAAGGTAGTATTTATGGGTCCACATTCTATCAGAGAGAACAGACCTGGTCCATGACCATCTACAGGTGAGGGCCACATCATTCACAATGCACCAATACTTACCCCAAATCCATGTATTCATGACACAGATAAAGCAGATATATGAAGAACCTGTCTACTCATTTATTCTAAATTAAATAACAAGCTCTACTTTTACCTTCTGTATAAACTAGCAAAAAAGTGTCCTTTGAGGGAACCCCTAAGACAGAGTGAAACATTCACATCTTGCATCTATCATCATGTAGACAGAGGCCTTTCAGTGTTGTTTTCTTTTCCTTTTCCTTTTTATCTCAGGAAACATGCTCTTATTCCTCAAGTGGTAGGGACTAGATACAGGGTTAATCAAATATCCCTTATTTACCATGTGCACTACAGAAAACATACAAGAAGCATAGAATGAAGTCATCACAGCCACAGTCAGTGCAGTTGGACCTGGTGGTCTGCCTCTTCCATGTGCACATGCCAGTCCCTTTTAGGAAACTGAGACTGTATCACACTTTTCCAAATGCCATGGATTCAACAATTCAGAATCTCAAAACAACACAAATATTTTGACAACCAGGAATAAACAACACCAATGCAATCCGTTTGGGAAAATATTGCAATTCTGCCTTTCCTGGGGATACAAATCTTACTGGAGACAAAAGTGACAACAGGCTTTCTAGACAGAAGTATTGGCAGAGTGATAGTCAACTCAAAATGAGAAATTAAGCAAGATATACTAAGCAGTTTCTAAGCTCATTAGTAGGTCTGTGGTATACTATTAAATATTAACAAGAGAGTATGTTTCCACTCGATTTGTATAACCCTGTTGTTGGCCGGGGGAGGTCATCCTGTGACCGTCAACATTCTGGTGGCTTAAGTTCCACTTGACTGTCTGTGTCTAAGATGGCCCTGACCTGACCTGACCACGAACATCAACCCACCTTACCATAAATCTCCCGACATTTACCACTGACTGCGGTCCCTGACTTCCTCATTCTTGTTGGGCCCCCTCCCCATAACTACTCCCCTAACTTAATGCCAGCTGCTGTTCTCCATCCCCCTTGGAGGCAGCCTGTCCCTCTGTCTGGCATTAAACCTTACTTCCCCCTTGGGTGTTGTGTGGTCAGGATCTATAACCTTGGTGACTGACTCAGATCTGGGCTCCCTGGGTGAGTTTTGCTCTTCCCCTCTAGCGAAGCCCCTTCCCCCCACCCAGGGACTTGATCCTGGGGGGGCCCTGTGCCCCGTCAGTCACTCTCTCCCTGGGGACCGTCATGGCTCAGGGTCCCGGATCCCTGTGGACTGATACAGCCACCACAGGATCTCCTCTCCTCCCAGCGCTTCCCCATCCTTCTGTCTGCCGTCCTTCGTCTGCATGGGGGTAAGTGGACCTGGGGTCGCTGGGGTGACGTTTCTTTCTTTCCAGCAGCTTGCAGTTCTTCCGCAAATTGAAGCCCCAGTACCGGGCTCTTGGAGTCCTACCGGCCCGAGGACACAGGGGTCCTGTCTGGAGAGGACCCTGCCCGCTGTCTCCTTTCTCTCTCTCACCAGGACGATATGGTGGAGAGGTGCCCGTCTAGTCCATCCGAGGTCGCCTCGATCACCACCGACACTCCCAGTCTAGGATCCCGGAGACAATCGGTGTCTGCTTCCTAATTGGATCCGGGTTTTAAACGCCAGCGCTTTGTTTTTCTCTGCAATCAAGCATGGCTTCAATACAGTCCACCTGGATTCTCCTGTGACTCCGCCATTTCTCAGGATTTCTACCACTGTTGCGAGCACACAGGAAAATGGGGCGAAGTCAAGTTCATCCAAGCTTTTCTGCGTCTTTGCTCTCAACCCTCTGTGCTCTTCCTGTTCCCCGCCCAAGTTGTTTGCTACCAAACCGTACCCTTCAAGAAGCTCCGACCTTCGACCTCTGACCCGCCTTTACAGCCTTCCCCCAACCCTTCTAACCCACCTCACCCTCCCTCACCTAGCCACCCTTTCACCTCCCTCTATTTCTCCTAATTCTCCTCCTTCTCACTGGCCTGGCTGCTGGCAACCAACCTAGGGTGCGGTATGTGTGGCAGTATCGAGTTTGGACAATGCCCTCAGGACAAAATATCTATGAGCTTCGCAAATTTACCTTTTGCCAGATTTCAGGCTACAAATCATCACTGATTTTAAATTTTAATTTTGCTGAAATATGCAGACAAAATTATCATCACTGGGTCTTGAATTCATTGGAGTTTTGCACCTTCCCCTTTTACTTATGCTTGACAAAAGATAATTCCCCTTCCTGCCAGGTGCTGGTGGCTCACACATGTAATCCTAGCTACTCAGGAGGCTGAGATCTGAGGATCAAGGTTCAAAGCCAGCCTGGGCAGAAAATCCATGAGACTCTTACCTCCAATAAGCCACCAGAAAACCTGAAGTGGCGCTGTGGCTCAAGTGGTAGAGCTTTAGCCTTTAGCTGAAGAGTTGAGGGACAGTACCCAGGCCCAGAGTTCAAGCGCCATGACTGACAAAAAGAGAAAAGGTAATTCTCCTTCCTGCATAGATGACTATTGGAGGGGATACACTGTCTGGAGCTGTAATTATTTTACTGCTGCTGAATATGGCCTTAAGATCCAGCTGCAGAAGGAGAACGGGACAATATTACCCCCTTACTTTCCTTTAAAATTGAAGACTCAGAGGACTCTCATGGCAACAGAGTATAGAAGCATGTATTACCGTTTGCTGGGGGTTGGGCTATAGACACTATGGGGACCCCCATGGCCTACTAACAATTATAATGGCCTACATACAAACTCCAAATTCCACCATGGATGTGGTATATATTGTTTAGGAGACCTAGAGACAGCTCAAAAGAACCCCACTGACGTAGATCTAGGTCATTAACCTATCCCTTGATGTTTTACATCAAAATAGTAAATGACTATACCACCAAAACTTCTTTATATGTAGCCTGTTAACAAATCCTCCTATTGCAGCAGTTCTTTTACCCAACACCACAGCCAACTTTAATTTTTGCATTCTAACTCCACATGAAATAGCAATAGCCTTCCTGTACATTCAGGAGGTTTTACTCACCCATGTTGGATGACTGATCATAGCCAGCCACAAAACCTTTCCTGCTCGGGCTGGGAAGGTGGCTCAGGGTGCGCTTGCCTTGCATGCCTGAGGCCCTGGGTTTGATTCCTCAGCACCACATAAGCAAAAAGAAAAAAGCCTGGAGTGACGCTATGGCTCAAGTGGTAGAGCGCTAGCCTTGAGCTGAAGAGCTGAGGGACAGTGCCCAGGCCCAGAGTACAGGCCCCACCACCGGACACCCCCCCCAAAAAAAAAACCTTTCCTGCTCACATAACTGCAAACTCTACTTCCTCACTGACCAGCCCTCTGGGAAGATATTTCTTGTGTGGACAAATCTTATACTCCTGTATAAACTCATCAATTGTAGGACCTTGTTTGTTGGTCACCCTATCACCTCAACTCACCTTATATGCAGAATTTGCTCTACAGATATCTCTGCCAACAGACAAACAAGAACTGTATTTCTTTCCATTCTGGTGGGCATAAGCTTTGGCACCACCGATGCCTTTGTGGCCCTCTCTGGAGGGGAACTAGGCCACAGTTTAAAGCTAGCCCATCAATTTCAACAGCTTGAGGAGGAAGTAACACAATCCCTTGAGACTTCTGCCACCACCATTGGCCTGCTCCAATAACAGATCTCCTCCTCTCTGGCTGAGATAACCCTACAAACCTGAAAGGCCCTAGATCTCTTCATGACTGAAAAGGGAAGCACCTGTTTGGTTTTTTGTGAACAATGCTGCTATTACATTAAACAATCAGGAAAGGTAAAGCAAAGTATTCAAACCCTAAGAAAAAATTGCTAACTCCATTAGACTGTCTGAGGGAGGATGAGAAAATGGCTTCAGGACTTCAGCCCTGCTAGGACCCATTGCTTCCTGGCTCATGCCATTCCTTGGCCCTCTAATTGCCATACTAACGCTGGCATTTTTGCTACCCTGCCTTTCCAAGTGCCTACAGGAGATGCTTCTGGAATGAGTCAGACTTTTCACCAACCAAAGTGTCCATCAGATGTTCCTACATGGTGTGTACAGAGGCTACAGTCAATTTCCACTCATGAGTCCGATGGATGCTGGAACCTTCAGGAGACCATCCCATCGGGTTATCAGCCCTTTTCATCAGGAAGCGGCTTCAAAAAATGGACCACCACCTCTGATCCCAGCAGATAGCAAACAAAAAAGGGAATGCTGGCTGAGGAGAGATCATCCTGTGACCACCAACATAGTGGCGTAAGTTCTACCTGACTGTGTCTAAAGTCACCCTGACCTGATCTGACCATGAACATAACCACCTTACCAGAAATTTCCCGAAATTTCCCACTGACTGCGGTCCCTGACTTCCTCATTCTTGCCTGCTCCTTCCCTATAAATAGTCCCCTTAATGGCATCTGCTGTTATCCATACCAACAGAAGCAGCCTGTCAGTCTATCTGACATCAAACCTTTCCTCTCCTCTGGGATGTGTGTGGTGTGTTTTATCAGGTCAAGACATGTGACACCTACAGTACAGCCACAACCATACACATCAATGGCTCTAATCAGAGGGTAAATCTGAGCATACCTGCACACACCTTCAGTCTTCCTCTTCCTCCCCTTTGCTGCCAGCCTCTGAGTAAGTCCTGACTCTATTATATAGATATGGCCTAATTCTACATCCAAGATGTAACAGATACTGATTGTAACAGATACAAGTTAGCTACTCCACTAGTTCTGCTTTTTGCCATGAAGTGACACCTCAGAACACGTCTGAAGATTAGATGTGGTAAAATAATGCACTTTGCACACTAATACAGGTATTTCACCAGCAATGCACATGCAGACTTATGGCTCTAACTGAAATCAGGCTTGCAAATGTACAGATACTGGCCAAGAGCCCTTCCCTCACCTTCTTCTTCTTCCTCTCCATCACCACAGACACTAGCTCCAAGATAAGAACTTAATATTCAGTTCACTAGCAGAAGACAGTTTTGCCTAAAATTAACTAAAGGACATTTTTGTAGGAATTCTTTTCTACTTCTACTTCTTTATTTTTGCTTTGGGACTTACCCATTAATACTTAGCAAATTACTAAATTGCACATAAAGAGCAAAGTCTAGACAACCTGAACCTCTTGAACAGGCATAGACAGCCTAGTCTTCACTTACTTCCTCCCAAACCACCCTTGCCACAACCCAGCAACAGTAGAGTCTCCAAAACATCAACAATTCCTTCCACAAATGCAACCACAAAGAATACTTCAAGTGCATTATGTTAGTCCTCTAGTTCTACAACGTTATGAACATTTAGACATCTGGAAAGAAAAGATGCTTCAAATGAGGACTTAAGTCTCCCAGCATACATACTAGTACCAGATAAACCACACTCACTTAACAAAACCTTCAACTTGAAAGGAAGATTCTGGACCTTCTCATCTCCATCAGGCTAGTGATTGGGATTATTTATGCTTCTGTAATGTTTTTTTTTCTTTTTGCTTATGTGGTGCTGAGGAATCGAACCCAGGGCCTCAGGCATGCAAGGCAAGCGCTCTACCACTGAGCCACCTTCCCAGCCCCATGCTTCTGTAATGTTTCAAGTGGATTTTTTTAAAGTATCAATTAGTGTAGGGTTAGAACTCAGAGCCTGGGCACTGTCCCTCAGCTTTTTTGCTCAAGGCTAGTGCTCTACCACTTTGAGCCACAGTGCCACTTCTGGTTTTCTGGTGGTTAATTGGACATCAGTCTCATAGATTTCTTTTTAGCCTGGGAGGTCTTAGAACCGCGATCCTCAGATCTCAGCCTCATGAATAGCTAGGATTACAAGCATGAGCCACTGGCACCCACCCTCAAGTGGATTTTAATAATTTCACTTCTTAAAGATTTAAAGTATTCCAATAAATTTTAACACAAAATTTACTCTATGTGTTAGTTTATTTACTCTGCTTTTGTCACTGGCAACCTCTTTTGTTGTTGTTGTTGTTGTTGGTTGTGGGGCTTGAACTCTAGGCCTGGGCACTGTCCCTGCGCTCTTCAGCTCAAGGCTAGCGCTCTACCACTTGAGCCACAGCACCACTTCCAGTTTTCTAGTGATTTATTGGAGATAAGAGTCTCACAGACTTTCCTGCCCGGGCTAGCTTTGAACCGTGACCCTCAGATCTCAGCCTCCTGATTAGCTAGGATTATAGGCGTGAGCCACTGGCACCTGGCACTTGCAACCTCTTTAACATGTAGCAAGACTAGATAAAATTTAGACTCATCTGTCCTTTATATACTTTATATACAGAACAAAAGAAAAATGTATAGACATAGAGTCAATCTCGCTTCACCACAAACCCAGGGTAAAAAACCCTCAAAACTTCTCCTCCTCCCTTTTTGAGCCACAACAAACACCATTTATACTGCTTAGAGAAGTGGTTTCATTAGTCTACTTCCAAATTTTCATCATGAATGTTAACAACCAATTCTACAAAATGAATTATTTAATGTCTCCACTTTTAACATACTTTGTGTACTTCTAAATATCTAGAACACCAGATGTTCCAAATATGGACTTAATTATCCACTTTATGCACAGTCATGTTGAATATACCACACACCTGTGAAAATGGTTCTATCTGTAAGTATCTTCTAAATGGGAGCGTCTCACCCAAAGCCTCAATTCTTCCAACTCCTCTCCAGTATCACATTGATACATGTCCACAATCACAGATGTTACAATATTTCTTCTAAAGTCCTTTTCAGAAGACAGCCCTTCTATGACTTTCAACACAAGGGATACAACATGTGTTAGTTTACAAACTAATTTTGTCATATATGGAAATAGCTTTAATATCTAGAGATGAAATATTATAAAATTAAGACTCATTTGTCCAGTCTATACATAATACACACAGTACATAGTGTAGCAAAATATACATGCCATTCAGGGGAAGGGATAAGCTGAACTTTTCTCACATACAAATAGACCTTCACAGCAATTCCTTTTCGAGCATCTTCCTCAGTCCAATGAACAAGTGCAGTCAGTACACTGCTCACAGAGGTGGTTTCACAGCTCCAATTCCCACATTTTGTAAAGCTATTTACAGAGTAACTCTACTTCTACATTAAGTACATCAACACTTCTAAATATCCAGGACTGGACATTTTATGCATGAACTTGCCTGCTGTGCTCACAGCATTGTATTTTCAAAATATGAGCATTTTGGCCCTGGGCCATCCTCAATTTCTTCTTCCTGCCTTCAAACCAGTGGACAACTACAAGTATATGTAGTGCTTAGAAATATTTAGCTGGGTGCCAGTAGCTCATACCTGGAATCCTAGCTACTCAGGAGGCTGAAATCTGAAGATCATGGTTCAAAGCCAGCCAAGGCAGGAAAGTCTGTGAGACTCTTATCTCCAATAAACCACTCAGAAAACTGGAAGTGGCATTGTGGTTCAAGTGGTAGGGCGCTAGCCTTGAGCTGAAGAGCGCAGGGACAGCACCTAGACCCCAGAGTTCAAGCCCCATGACTGACAAAAAAAGAAATATTTGACCAAATTAATATGTAAATGTCACTTACAAGCTTCCTATGAACTTCAACACCATGTACACAAAATGTGCTAATTTTATTAATTACTTAATCATACACTGACAACCTCTTTAACATCTAGAGACTAGATGTTGAAAATTTTGGACTTTATTTGTCCATTATATATGCACTATATACACAGCAAAACCAAATGCACAGACAGAAAACTGGCATCTGAGGATGTCCAGATATGAACACTTAGCACATTACCTTTGGAGACTGAATACTCCCCTCCCACCTCCTCCAAATCACTGAGTAAGTGCAGGCAGCACCTGCCATTCTGCTCACGGAGAAGGTTTCCCCATTTCATTCCCAGCGACTGTTTTATATAAATGCTAGCCAAAAGGTAATCTAGTCTAGAAAGACTAAATGAAGTCAGGACTCCTCTGTTCTTCATATACACTAGGACCCAAGAAAGTAAAACAAAATGGGTGCTGTGTCCCTTCACTGTAAGCACTGGTGGAGCCCTCTTTGCATTTCTTTCTCCTGGGAACCAGGGCACAAGTGCCAGGCCTGCAACTCAAGGAGTCCATTGTTTCCCCCAAAGTACTTTCCATAGGAATGTTACAAAAAGACATTTATAAGCTGTGTCATTTCCTATTCCTACTTTAAAAATACACCAGGCACTTCAGAACATCAACGGTGTTAGACAGTCAGCTCTATACAGCAAGAGGATGAGATGCACAGATCAATAGATGTCTGGGTGGGTCCCCTCCTCTTCCTTCCCATGCATGCTCTGTTCCGTGTCCTCTGCATGGAACAAATGTGCACTGCATCTCTATGTGTCCCTCCTAGAGGTGGTCTGACATCGCCACTCACAGTCGCTTCCAGAAGACATTTCTATGGTTTTCACAAACAAATGGAAAATGACCAGTGTGACTTTCTGCCTCTATGTACCATGCGTAGACAATTCTTCACATCTAGAATTCCACATGGACCAAAAAAATCACCTTTTAAAAGGCTTGGAACTGAGAGCAGCCTGTGCATAATATACACAGGGGCACATGGCGGCCAGTCTGTCCGGAGGGTTCTGTGGCCACATGGGGCCTTCACTCTACCATTTCAAGCTAACACCAGCGCAACCCACCAGGGCCACCAACTTCTGTACTGGCCACATCCTGGTTCTGCTCACCTTCCAGGTTTATCGAGGCCTTGTCCATCCTGTGGCCAGTGAGGTCTCCCCCTCAGGTGCAGGAAGGTCACCCCAAACTTGATTGGCTGGCTTTGGGACTCTACAATGGTGGTGAGCTCTCAGGGCCTCCCACCTTCTCCATCCTCCATCCCTGAAGGCCTCGACATGCCCACCACTGAAGCAAGGGAAAGACTAGGTCTAATTAAGTCACTTAGATTTCACAGCCATCCTAGTGTCTAACCAAGTAGTGGGGGCTGTCCACTCAGCTTCCAAGGCCCAGAGGTGAGATAAACTATCTTTTGAATTGCAGATACACCATGTTGTTTAGACCCAGAGAGGATATATAAATGTATTGTGCTGTTTAGCCCCAGAGAAATCCCACCTCCCAGGTGATAGGCATGCCTGAATTCCTAGAGGCAGGGGTGGGGACTTGGATGATAGGTCCCTGGGCCTGTTAGTCCCTGGGAAGCTCTGGAGTTTCCTGTGACCTGGCTCCAAACTGGACTGGATTTGAGGGTCAGACTAGCACATATGCCATTATGCCAGGTGTCATGTGCTGTGTCTGGTCTCCTGGCTCTGTCTTGGTCAAAATGGCATCCCACTTAAGCCTTCAGATAGTATTGATCTGGGTTGTTGATATTGTTTTTCTCTCTTTCTTTCCTCTCCTGCTCTCAGGACTCAGTTTTCCAACAGTGTTAATTGTATTTGAGGAGTCGTAGGTCTTTGTGACAATAGTTCACTTGCAGATACTTGCTTTCTAATAAAGACTCCCAATTCAATCTTTCAAAATGTGGCTTCTCTGTATCTCAGAAACTGGATTCACCTTACAACACCACCACCCAAGGATGCCATGCCTTTGATGGCCTCGTGGGGGGCATTGCCTGGCACGGCAAGGTGGGTCCTAGGCTCCACTGCTGTCAAGTCATGGTAGTAAGGTTTAGGGATGCAAGTGTCCCATTGTCTGCTGGATAATGGCTGTAGGCTAGTCCCTGGGCCACCTCCACCTCACCCTCAGACTGGGGCCACATGGTAGAGCCCAGCTCCAATGAAGTATCCCAATATCCTAGGGCCAGTGGGACTGGAACCCACGATCGGTGAAAGGAGTCACCAGTACTCAGTCTATCGGGCTAAGAATCTTTATTAACCATGTGGCAACTGCTCCCCACTACTGGGACAGTGAAGAACAACCCTAAGCCCAAAATGGGGTACACTTCTATAGGAGAAAACAGCAAGGAGCCACTCGCAGCTGGCCAGTGGTAGTTTTGCAATTGGCAAGGAAGCAAGTTACAGAAGCAGAGCCAGCAGTCGGTGATGACAAATGGAGATTACAATTCCAGTAACCAAGGCAATAAAGCATAAAGACAAAGTTCATATCCCAGATTTGCCCTTTGTTCAGTTCCTGGTTTAGGGGTTTAACTGATATTGACCAGAATATATTCCAAACTTCTTACTTACCACATTCAAAATCAAACCACCTTCCAGGTCTCCTGGCTCTTTCTGAGTTTCAGTGTTATTTACTGAATTCCAGTAACCCAATGTTTAACCCACTAATTTTCCAAGGCCTTAATCTCTGGACTTTTCCTTTTAATAACTAGCCTAGAGTTTTTTTTTTTTTGCTACAGGAAGAATATGCTTTTCAAGTTTAGTGCTATTCTTACTCTGCAAATTTCAGTAAATGCCAGGCTATAGTTTGTTCCATTTCTAGGGTCTGTGCTTATGTTTCTCAGGTTACCTGGGACTTATTTGTCCAAGTTAGGTTTCATTCTCCCTTGGTCTAATTAATACTCTATTTGTTTAATTTAACTTCGTTTAACGCCAGTACTTTTTTCTAACGGCACAGAACACATGCTCAAGACAAGTCTCTATTACAGGTGATTTGTGTACCAGCTTTTGTTCAGGAACATTGCCTCCTCAGTACAATCTGATCACACTCAATCACATCCATGTGCCCCAGTCTCAGACAATAAGGCAGACCGGATCCTCACTGCTGACAGCAAAGTCAGTGCATGAGAAATCTTAGACATTTTTAGGTTCCTTGACCATACACCAGAGCATCTGTGTTGGAATCTGCACCGTCAAGTCAAGGAAAAATCCCAAAAACATATTTCACCTTCAGTGTTGGTGAGAATAGAGAAAATGACAAGAAACAACATGCATAACAAACTGCAATTGATTTTGCAGTTAATAGCCTCTAGAGATGGTGAATAAAATAAGATACAAAGGGTAGAATTTTCCCATGTAATTGGGGTCACCCAAAAGCTATTCTGTGTGTGTCTGTGTGTCTGTGTGTCTGTGTGTACATGTGTGTGTGTGTATGTGTACATAAAGATCCTAGGGATTGAACTCAAGGTTGGGGCACTGGCCCTGAACTTTTTTGTTTAAGGCTAGAGCTCCACCACTTAAGACAAGGCTGCACTTCTGGTTTTTTGGTGGTACATTGGAAGGAAAGATCTCAAGGGTTTTACCTACCTAGGCAGGCTTCAGATTCTGTGTTCCCTCCTCAGATATCAGTCTCCTAAGTTCCTAGGATTTCAGGCCTGAGCCAAAGGCCCCAAGGTCTGAAATCCATCTGTTACTGTGACAGTCTTCCAAATATTATAAAGTCCACACTTCCTGCCAAAATGCTTTACAATCCATGCATGTAACTTATATATGTGATTTGCAGAAGTGCATTTAGATTGCTTTCCATAACAAAAGAAGGAACAGAATTTTTATATAGACATTAGCATTAAAAACTTAGTCAATCCCATTTTCACCTTCCAAAACACACACACACACAATCTTACTTCCCTGCCACCAAAGTTCTTTGTCAGCTTCAGAACATCAGATACTCTGTCTCAGAGGCCTGGAGTCTGACAGCAACATCTATCTTCCCAGGCAGACATTCTGCTGAGATGGAAGAAGCAGGCTTATTTAATTTCAGCACAGAAAACTTCATCTCATTACCCAGGAAAGCCAATCCCCACAAAAAATGGAGCTTCCAAGAAGAAGACATTCTGAAAAGATGTGCTAATTTGTTTTGTTAATATTTTATTATCATTAAGTAGGAATTTCCATTCAATAACGAAGTTTATATATACAGTGCATCCTGATCAATGTCACCCCTTTCAACATCCACATCCATCACAAGTCAGATTAATTTCTGAAGAAGAGAAAAACCTTCCTGAGGGCTGCTTTGACCTCCTTGTTCCTCAAAGTGTAGATGAGGGGGTTGAGGGTGGGACTCACCATGGAGTACAGCACTCCAACTAACTTGCTTTTTGCTGCACTGTAGCCGGACATGGGACTTATGTAGGCATAGAACACTGCTGTGCAATACATGCACACCACAATGAGATGGGAGGAACAGGTGGAGAAGGCTTTCTGCTTCCCCTCTGAAGATCGCATCTTCAGGATGCTGGAGATGATGAAGCCATAGGACACAATGATCATCAGGAAGTCAAACCCACCATAGAAAGCATCGGCCAGTGTGGTCATGACATTGTTCACATAAGTGGAGCTACAGGAGAGACGGAGCAGAGGAGGGATTTCACAGAAGAAATGGGTAATGACATTGGGACCACAGAAGTTCAATCGCACTGTTAGTCCTGTGTTGATGGCTGAGTTAAAGGCACAGATCACCCACACTCCTGTAGCAAGCACACTACAGAAGGCCTTGCTCATCATGGTGCTGTAATGCAGGGGGTGGCAGATGGCTGCATAGCGGTCATAGGCCATGACCGTGAGCAGCAGCAGCTCTGAAGATAAAGCCCATGTAAGAAAATAAAGCTGGGCCATGCAGCCTCCAAAGGAGATGGAGCTCTTCTCTATCATCAGCCCTTCCAATGTCTTGGGCATGATGGCTGAGGTGCAGATGATGTCCATCGTGGCCAAATTGAACAGGAAGAAGTACATGGGAGTGTGGAGGCCAGGGTTGAAGCTGATGGCCATGATGATGAGGACATTGCCTGTGAGGGCCACACAGTAGAGGGACAGGAAACAGCAGAACAAGAAGATGTGGTATTCGGGATGCTCTGAGAATCCCTGCAGGATGAACTCTGTTACTGCTGTGTGGTTGCTCATGGTCTTGGGCTGAGAGGGTTTTCAGGAACGACCAGGAGGATCTCTACACACAGCTGCATGTGTCTTCAGGGCTAGGGAGAGATGGAAGATGGGCTAAGATAGTCTGGTATGCTTTATTCATCCATAAAAACATGGCAGTAATGTTACTGTACATTTACATTCAGCTTGATTAAGACAAGTACATAGACATATGTGCTTGGAGGCATCCATGGCTCATGCATGTAACTCTAGATTCTCAAGAGGCTGAGATCTAAGTATTGAAGTTCAAACCTAGTCCCCACAGACAAGTCTGGGAGACTAGCTACTATTAATGCCTCCAGCAAAATGCCTGACTAAAGATGTGACTCAAATGGTGCCAGAGGTGAGTGAAAGATGCATTGAGAATAAGGCTTACATTCAACATCCTCTACCACCATTAGTTAGAGAGAAAGAAACAGGGAGAGGAGTTCCAGGAAGATGGCGGAGGAGAAGCTGGAGACTAAACAAGTTCTCGAAAAGAAAGCAGTTTTACTGCTCCAGTGAACGGTCCTAAGCCAGAGAATCACACCAAGTGTGCCATCACAGTACAGAGAGTTAGGCCAGAGAGGGAAAATCCAGGAGACAGATCTGAGCACTTGCCAGCAGCCGCGGTGGTGGAGGCTGTAGCTGCCATACCTACAACACAGAGAGTCCAGGACAAACTCATCAGACGTGGCTGGCAAGTGGATTCTACTCAACACCAGCAAGAACTGACAAGGAGCAGACATTTCATCCTGCAGTTCACAGACCAGAGATGACCCAGGAACCAAGACTCCAGCATGAGTAGAAGCCTGACATCCTCACTCCTTCTCAGGGAGCAGAAGAGGGAAGGCCACCCCCCACCCACTACCGGAGTTCTCCATCTTTGATTCTGACAAAGGCCTGGCTGAGCAGCTAGCTCCAACTCAGGCCTTGGAAGAAAACAAAAGAGCCATTTAGCAGGTCACAGGAACCTAACCTGACCTGCCAGGCTCAGCTCCACCCAGGGAAAAGTCACCCAGACAGGGCCACTAGCCCCAGGAGTGGCTTCCTTCACTGGGTAAACAGAGCCAGAGGCTGGCCCCTCCCTACAGCAGCCTTGACAATCAATTGAAATTCAGTAAACATAAACCCTGGGAATGGCTCCAGGCTGGGCTCTGTGAGTGTCTCAGAAGCTAGCCCCTCAGGGAAAAGCTACTGATTGCTGAAAGGCCTCAACCCTACCGAGAACCTAGCCTCATCACAGCATCTCCAAACTAGAGGAAGCAGCCATCTCCCTCTTTTGTGATACTCAAAGCAGATCTGCCTCCCAGTGAACTAGCCTGGGAGGAGGATCACAAAATCCTGGGTAAAGCAGAGCATTTTTCTGCCTGCTCAAACAAACTGACTTAAGAAACCAACCAAGCCACAGGAAAATCAAACACCACAAGCAGACCAGAGACTCCAGCAAGAGACTGGTTATAGACACAAGGGAGATACAGGATCTTCCCATCCTCCCCCCCCCCCAAATCAAAGAACTCTTTTTTTTGTACCTTTATAAAAAAAAATTTCTAAAACATTTTTTGGGGGGGTGGGGGTGGTCCTGTCGTGGGGCCTGAACTCTGGGCCTGGGCGCTGTCCCTCAGCTCTTCAGCTCAAGGCTAGCACTCTACCAGTAGAGCCACAGCACCACTTCCGGCTTTTTTCTTTTTGCTTATGTGGTGCTGAGGAATCGAACCCAGGGCCTCATGCATGCAAAGCAAGCGCTCTACCACTGAGCCACCTTCCCAGCCCCTCTAAAACTTTTTTTTAATTTTTAACTTTTTAAAAAAATTTGTTTTCTATTAACTTTTATTTTCTTCCTCTTATAATTTTTATTTTAGGGTTATATTTGTGTGTGCTTTCTTTTTTCTTTTTAAAATTTTTTTTGTTTAGCTCTACTGACCTTTTGATCCTTTTTTTTCTTTCCTTCTCATTCTTTTCACTTTTTCTTCTCTTTCATTCTTCTTTGTGTGACTTAATTGCTATTCTACTCATCCTCAGATATACCCATAGTCCATTATTAGACCTTATCCCCCATTGTGTACACACTTAATCCAGAAACTTATTACTCAATTCAAAACCTCTTAGACTTAAATTCCTTAATAGCAGTACTACCTCTTTATACCCATATAATATTTTAAGCATTTTTATTTTTAAGTTTTTCACGTCTCCTTTCTATCCCTCCCCTTCTCTTATCCTATCCATGTTCTTCTCTGAATATTATGTTTTTAAATTTGCATAATTTTTAAGTGTTTCACTTTTTAATTTTTGTTTTTCTATTTGTTCTTGTCTCTTTTTTCTTTCTCTTTCTTCTTCTTTTCTCTCTCTCTCTGCTATCATTCTATCCAACCTATTTCCCACTTTGAGATTAAGACTTAGTTAAGTTAACTTTCCCTCTGCCTTTCCACATCCTTCTATTCCTATTTTTACTCACATCTCTCCCTAAACCTAATAATTTCTGGTTTGCCAAATTCTTTTTTGCTGTTCGTAGCCCATTAATACATTGTTGTTTGATGTTGAATAGATATATCTGTTGAACTAGATTGTATCTGCAGACTTTTGACTGTGCAACTACAGACTTTGGTTGATGCTTGCCTTAAGATAATGTTCTAGCACAAAACGTGTTATTTTCATCCCAAATGGGCAGAGCAAGCCAGAAAAACACAAGAAAAATGGCAAGTCCTGGTATCTCAACTCCCACTCATGATAATCAGGGGACAGAATAGATAATGAATAATCCAGAGGAGAGTTCCCAAAAAGCTCTACAAACACTACTGGTAAACATGATAAATGAAAAGGTTGTAAACCTGCAAAGGACTCTGTATGAGCATGATAGGCAGAGAGAGGAGGCAAACCAAAGGTCAATACAGGAATATCATGAGCATGAGGAAGCTACTCAAAGATTGATACAGGAATTGCGTGAGCAGCTTGAGAACACTCAAAGAGAAATAAAGGAATGGCGTGAGCAGGCTGAGATCAGTCAAAGAGATAGAAAGGAATTGCAGGAGCTGGCTGAGAATAAACAAAGAGAAAGTCAGGAATGGTGTGAGCAGGCTGAGAACAGTCAAAGAGATCTACAGGAATTGCATGAACGTGAGGAAACTAATCAAAGAGCAATACAGGAATTGTGAGAGCGCGATGAGAATACACAAAGATCACTAAAGGAATTCATGGAATCCATAAACAGACAGCTGAAAGAAGTCAGGGAGACCACAAAGGGAATGCTGAATGGAACCCAACAGAAGGAATGGGAGTCCAAGGAAACCATAACCAATCAACTAAGTGATTTGAGAATAAACACTGAACACCAAATTAAGGAAGTAAAGAAGTTCATACAAGATCTAAAACAAAGCTCCAACAAAGAATTTGAAGCCATCAAAGCCAACCAACTAAAGGGAAAAGAAATAAAAAACAAAGTAGAAAGTCTTGATAGTAGGTTAGACCATGCAGAAGATCGAATCTCGGGGATTGAAGTCAGCCTAGATATTATAGAGAAAGAACATACAACCATCCAAGACAAATCCAAGAAATATGACAGATCTATTCAACACTTTGAAGACACCATCAGAAGGCCTAATCTGAGGATATTGGGTGTAGAGGAGCACCTAGAGACAGAAGTTAATGGTCTAGAAAATTTGTTTAACAGGACTCTAGCAAAGAAATTTCCCAAACATGCAAAAAGATAGGCCTATTCGGATACAAGAAGCTTTTAGAACTCCAAATAGACCAGACCAGATCAGGACATCCCACCATCACATTATAATCCACACAGGATCAATTCAGACCAAGGAAAAGATCCTTAAAGCTGTCAAGGAGAAAAGATCAATCACCTATAAAGGGAAACTAATTAGAATCACCTCAGATTTCTCAGCAGAGACAATCAAAGCAAGAAGAGCCTGGAATGATATATGCAATACTCTAAAGACAAACAACTATCAAGCAAGAATACTGTACCATCTAAACTCTCCTTCATAACTGAAGGTCAAATAAAAATGTTCCATAGCAAAGAAAAATTGAAACAATATATCTTCACCAAACCAGCCCTACAAAAGACTCTTAAAGATGTCGTACACCTAGAAAACCAACCAAAAAACGCACCCAAACTGAGAATCCAAGAACCATAAGAAGAACCCAGTTGCCGCAGCCCCCAAGAAGGTGGATAAAATGGCAGGAACTCCCAAATACCTTTCAGTCCTATCACTCAACTTTAACTAACAATTTAATTAATTAAGTGACATAGACTGTCTAGTTGGATTAAAAAGCAAGACCCTTCTATCTGCTGCCTTCAGGAGTCACATCTTGCCCATAAAAACAAACACATTTTCAATGTGAAAGGCTGGAACAAAATCTACCAAGCAAATGGCCCCCATAAACAGGTGGAGTTGCAATCCTAATATCAGATAAAATAGACTTCAAATTAAAATTGGTGAGAAGAGATAAAAAAAAGGTCATTACATACTAATTAAGCGATCTCTCCTTCAGGAGGATATTACAATTCTAAATATCTATTCGCCAAACAATGGAGCACCCAAATTTATCAAAGAAACACTACTTTCCCTCAAATCCCACGTAGATACAAAGACATTAATTGTTGGGGACTTTAGCACACCACTCTCCCCACAAGATAGATCAACTCGGCAAAAGCTCAACAGAGAAACCGCAGATCTAAACAACTGCATAGATCAACTAGATTTAACAGACATCTACCAAAAATTTCACCCAGCAGCATCAGAATACACGTTTTTCTCAGCAGCACATGGAACATTTTCCAAAATAGACTACATTTTAGGCCACAAAGCAAATTTGTCCAAATTCAGAAACATTGAAGTTATACCTTGCATTCTCTCAAACCACAAGGGAATAAAATTAGAACTCAACACCAAAAGGAGGCTGAACAACACACTGCTGAATCACGGGTGGGTCATGGAAGAGATTAGAAAGCAAATTCAAATGTTCATGCTATTCAACAAAAATGAACACACAAATCACCAGCTCCTCTGGGACAGAGCAAAGGCAGTACTCAGAGGCAAGTTTATAGCTCTGAGTTCCTACATCAACAAATTGGAGAGATCTGAAACCAACAATTTAATGA
>NW_012267475.1:111498-146913 GCF_000151885.1 Dipodomys ordii
AAAATGAGCTTTACAACTTTGGTGGGGGGAAGATTGGGGGGGCAGGGGGAGGATGGGAAGGGATGGGAAGGGGAAACAAAGGATGAGGCTACAATGCTTGATAAGACATGTACTCATTATCTTGCCCATGTAATTTTAACCCCTCTTTACAGTATTTTCACAAAAAAAAAAAAAGACAGGGAGAAAGAGACAGAGACAGAACAAACACATGAATATAACACAAAGAATAACAAAAGAAAAACGAGCAGTATACACAAGGTGCCAGTTAAACTCATAAAGTATTATTCAGCAGGAGAAAACACAGTGCAAAGAAAGCACCAACTGTTTACCTTCCATGATATTCAAAGTGAAAACCATAAGACCTTGTCTAAGATCGCAGTGATAGGTAGATATGGGACCTATAAATTCTTTGCCACTTGAGAAAACAATTTCGGTTTTGGAAATATGTGCTAAGGAAATCATTTAATCAACTTCAAAGTGTCAGAGCATCATTATTTACAACTAAAAAAGCTATATTTTAAAGATAAATTTATAATGACATTTTGTTTTAATATTGTCATGTGATTTTGAATGGTTTTTCGATATTTTTGTCAGTCATTGGGTTTGAACTTAGGGCCTGGATGTCTCTGATCTCCTTTATATCAAGTACATCACTATACTGCTTTGAGCCATAGGCTTATATCTGGCCTTTTTTGCGGGGGGGGGATGAGTAATTGGAGATAAAATGATTCCAGACTTTCCTACTTAGGCTGGCTTTGAATAAGGGTCCTGGGATCTCAGGGTGATGAGCAGGTAAAAATCCAGCTGTGAGCCATCAGTACTCAGCTTCCTGACTATTGGTAAAATAGAATGAAAAACT
Source organism: Dipodomys ordii (assembly GCF_000151885.1). Taxonomy (NCBI): domain Eukaryota; kingdom Metazoa; phylum Chordata; class Mammalia; order Rodentia; family Heteromyidae; genus Dipodomys; species Dipodomys ordii. The sequence goes on from NW_012267475.1 coordinate 112,358, forward strand.
TAAATATAATATGCTCACCAAGACTTCATTTATACCTAAAAGAAAAAGGTATTGGTAGATGAGTCTGCAGAAAAATGACTGACAATTGAGATGAGCATGAGGAAGGAGACAAAAACTGATTTTCATTTCCTCCTTTGCTGAAGTGCTTCTTAAGCTCTCTCTCAAATGTCCTCTTTGGAAGACAGATGTACCATGTAAGGCTCTTTCAAAGGACCCTTCCAAGACTCCCCAGAGCTGAGCTGACAGAAGAAATCCTCTGTATTGGTCCTCCTGGAGCCACCTCCTCTCCTGCCTCCTTCATCCCACTCACCTCAACTCTCCACATGAAAGCTCCAGCCACGCCTACCTCTCCCTGTAGTTGGCTCCAGTATGGGTCCCTCCTAGGCTTTCCTGCCACTGTTCTTCTCAGCCCTCAGACAAGAGTGCCCTTCTCACGACACAGATGGCCCAGCAGCCCCTTCCTTGGAGGAGAGCTCTCTACTTTATGTCTCTCAGGATTCTGTACAGATTTCTGTCCTAGGCCCAACAATTATCACTACCTGCTCAGATGAGATCCAGACCAGAGATGAGATCCTGACTCCAGGTTGGTATGTGTGCTTCCAGAGGCTCTGCACAGTCTTTGTAGTAAACATCTAAAGAGGCTTGTTGATAGGATGCTGAAGAACAGTCAAGAACAGTTATCCTCAGCATGCATTTTATTTTCAAGGCACTGCACTCCATATTGTTGAAAGTAAAAATCATCTGGGACCAAATAAAATTGTGGAGATGTTTGTCTTGAAGGAAAAACTCCACTCTTGGTCAGTAAATTCACTGGTAGCCAAAATTAAAGACTTCCACAGGAAATGCAAGCATCCACTGACATCACATGGGTGCAGCTCTTCTTTCACAGAAGGGCACCACGTTGCTAAGACTCAGAGCAAGGAGGCTGTCAGTGTGCAATCCTCTCACATGGATGGAGGAGCCAGCTTCCATCTGTCCTTCCAGGAGAAAGGGATCTGACAGCTCAGTCCCTTTGGTGAGCAAGTGCACATAATATGCTTTAGCTCATAGCATTTTTCCTGGAGACAAAAAGACTAAACAGTTGGCTCTGTTCAGTGTTGAGTTGGGGATCTGGAGAAATGACTGCCCCCTTATTTGCTTCTTTACCACAATCTGGGAGGTAACTGTAGTTAAACTCCAGGGCAGACTGACAATCTAGGCTGAAAAGCTGACTTGGGCTGGAAAGGAACAGCAATGGCTTTGGCCCACTGACACCCAGTGCAAGGTTTCTGCACTTGCCATGGGAAGTGACTACAGTCATGATGGTCCCCTCCCCCTCACATTCATGACAACCAGAGGCATATTGCAGCAGCCAGGTCTGGAGAAGATATGCCACCCACCCCTTACACTGACAGAGCAGACGACTGCCAATAGCCTTTCTGGGCAACAGGAGAATCTGCCACCCAGGGAACTCACACCCAGTCTTTCTCTTAACTCAGCTGTAGAGCCGGGACACATTCCACAAATAAACCTCCTCTGGAATTGAATGGTGTGCACAGATGCTGAGTTCCCATAAGCTTCAACACTTAAATGCATTCAGGGAACAAATTACCCTCAGATAGAGACATACTTACTGTGATTTCCAGGGCAGATGGACAGGGTTCTCATCCCATCCAGAGTCAGGACAGTAAGTAGATTTCATGACAATGACCATGAAACCTCCTGTAGACCTTAGACAGTCATTTGTTCTTCTCAGAAGAACAAAAACCTTTCTCTCCTGAGGTTTCATGGTCATTGGCTTTAATTCTCATTAACTTCACATGATAATTACCAGGGATATGAGTGGAAAGAACAAGATTTCAGATAGCCATGACCAAACCTAAAGTCAAATTATAGTCACAACACAGCACCAGGCATGGGGTATAATAACTGAGTTGTCTTCACTGTTCTCAAACCTCCTGAGATCCACTTCCAGGAACAAAATAATGCATGGAGGATGCTTTCTGTCACTTTAGGAAAACAGCAATAGACGACATCAAAATGCCTCACAATAGATGTTTCTGGTTCATATTGAGTTTTTTCTAAAATTAGATTGAGCTTTACATGGAATTCAATTCACTTTCACTGATTGTGCTTTTATCCAATTTATTGTTCACTGTTTCACAAATGGAATATTATTAATGTTTAAAGGTATTTAAGTAATAGTCATGAAATTGAATACTTTAATTTTTATCCAAGTGTTCAGGATTTTTACAGACAACACATTCTTAATCCATTTTATATGTTGCTCATTCCTGCTGGAAATTTCAAGAATACCAAGCTAAAAATTCAGTGCAAGTCAAATTTTCTAATGTTTATCTTTGAAGCTGAATGAAGTTTTCATAATTACTTCGATAGATCTTTTTGTATATTTTTTATTGTAAAGATACTGAACAGAGGGGCTACAGTTACATGAGTAAATAATGAGTACATTTCCTATCCAGCATTGTTACCCCTCCTTTGTTTTTCCCCTACCATCCCTTCCCTCCCTACCTCCCCAACTCCTCCCTTCCCCCACCAAAGTTGTAAAGTTCATTTTCAACATAGTGTCTTGTATATCTCATTGTTACAATGGGTCAACCTGTATCCTTATTTCAGAATTTTATTTCCCTTCCCTTTCCCAAATTAGAAAAATGTATATACAAGAGATACATCTTTTCATTGCAGTTTCACAAGTGAATTTATGACCTACCATAGCCAGACAGACTGAATATGCAAAAACAACAGTCAAGTCCTAAGCTTTTGGATTTCAGTACGCAGCTCTTTGCTGTGTAATTTCTCAGTCATCTTTCTGCATTATACTCAGTGTCCAAGAACAGCCAAGAAAAATAAGTGTCAACCAGGATTTTTTATGATTATTTTTATGGTTGGAACATGCAACAAAACAGTAAACTCTCAGCTCTTTTGGGCACACCATTTGCTCTATGATTTCATTTATTTTATGAACAGTAATAATACTTAGGAAAAGGAATTCCAATGTTACTGGCTCCAGGTTCACAAAACCTGACATGTTTTTGGACAAATCTAGTAGATAGTTATGACCAGATTTTACTCATTTCATGCATTACCCTTAGCACATTCACAATTACCTTCTAAACCATTTTCACCTTTATGGAGTTATCATATGCAAGTACAGTCTTGTTCTCTCTGTCAACCACAGTTGAGGTTGGAAACACCAGCACAATGGGTGTAGAATCTGCATCATTTTCCATCTAGACAAATGAAGGTTTTTGTCCGCTATTTAAGTCAATCATGGAAGGAATTCTTGACTCATTTTAGCCAGTTTTGTCCTACTCTGTGGGAGGCCCTAGGGAGGATTTTACAGCGGCTGCTCTAAGTGGACCCTGAAGGAGCAATTAAATTACATCCCTCTACAGGGGACTTGGCTGTCCTTAGTGCTGGCCCCAAGACCAGTTCAGGCTGAACCCCAAACAGGGGACACAAGGTGCAAGCCCCAGCAGTAGTAGAGGACTCACCCTTGTGGTACAAAGTGTTTGTATGAAACTCCTACACCCAATATGGGACTCAAAAGTAAAAAGCTTAAAGGTGTTCCCTAAACAAGAGAGTTTGCACATATCCCAAGGCTTACTCAATGTAGTGCTTTAGTTCTTAGAAGAAGAATGTGAGAGAAAGAAGTATATGCATGGGAATGGGTGAAGTTAACATCATGGCTATTTGCAGATCATATAATTCTTTTCTATATGTTTTTCATTGTAAAAATACTGTTCAGAGGGGTTACAGTTACATGAGTACATTTCCTATCCAGCATTGTTACCTCCTATTTGTTTTTCCCCTACAGTCCTCCCTCCCCACCACCCAGGTTGTAAAGTTCATTTTCAACATAGTGTCTTGTACATCTCATTGTTACAATGGGTCAACCTGTATCCTTATTTCACCATTTTGTTATTTCCTTTCCCTTCCCCAAATCAGAAAAATGTATATACAAGGTGCAGGCACTGACATCAAATACAGTGAAAACGGGTTATACCATGGGGGAAAAACATACAAGAGAAACAAAAAAAAATCACATAGTGCATTTTAAATACATTAAAAACAATAGCAAGAAAGAAAAAAACACTTGTGTCCCTATCTTGGGGATCATTTCGCTTAGCATCATCTTATATGGTCATATTTACATAGCTTTTGAACTTTTCTGCTTGCCCTAGACACATAGTAGCTATTGAAAATAAGGGAACCCATGGGACCTATGTTTCTTTGAGCCTGGCTTACTTCACTTAATATAATTTTTTCCAAGTCTTTACATTTCCTAACAAATGGGGCAATGTCTTTCTTTCTGATAGAGGCATAGAATTCCATTGTATAAATATACCACATTTTCTTGATCCAATCATCTACTGAGGGGCATCTGGGTTGGTTCCATATCTTAGCTATGGTAAATAATGCTGCGATAAACACAGTTATGCTGGTAGCTTTAGTATGACCTTGTTTGTGATCACTTGGGTAAATGCTTAAAAGCAGAATTGCTGGGTCATAGGGGAACTCTATGTGAAGTCTTTTGAGGAACCTCCATACTATTTTCCAAAGTGGTTAAACAAGTTTACACTCCCACCAACAATGCAGTAAGGTTCCCTTTTGGCCACATCCCCTCCAGAATCTGTTGTGATTAGATTTCTTGATTAAATCCATTCTAACTGGGGTGAGGTGGTATCTCAATGTTGTTTGATTTGCATTTTTTATGGATAGAAAAGTTGAGCATTTCTTCCTATGTCTATTGGCCATTCTTGTTTCTTCTTCAGAGAAGTTTCTCTTTAAGTCTTTAACCCACTTATTTATTGGGCAGTTGTTTCTTTGAGGATTTGTTGTTGGGGAATTTAGTTTTATGAATTTAGTTTTATGTGAGACCCTTGTCCATTGTATGGCTAGTGAAGAGTTGCAGATCATATAGTTCTATATTGAAAAGACCATAAAGCCTCTGTCAGAAAAGTTGTAGATGATCAGTTTTGGAAGCATAGTAGGATTGCAAATCAGCACTTCAACCACAGCCAGACACTGGTGGCTCACGCCTGTAATTCTAGCTACTCTGGAGGCTGACATCTAAGGACTGTGATTCAAAGCCATCCCAGGCAGGATAGTCCGTGAGACTCTTTTTTTTTTAAAGTTTTATTGTGAAAATATCATACAGAGGAGTTACAATTACATGAGCAAGGTAATGAGTACATTTCTTATCAAGCATTGTTACCTCCTCCTTTGTTTTTCCCCTACAATCCCTGCCCTCCCATCTCCACAACTATACTCCCCTCCCCCCATCCGTGAGACTCCTATCTCCAATTAACCACCAGAAAACTGGAAGTGGCACTGTGGCTCCAGTGGTAGAGTGCTAGCCTTGAGCTAAAATACTCAGAGACAGCGCCCAGGCCCAGAGTTCAAACCCATGACCAACAAAAATAAATAAATAAATACACAAACATATTTTATATATATATATAGAGAGAGAGTAAATACCAACCACAAACATGCGGGAAATGAGAACAAGAAATTGATCCCATTCACTAATAAAACTAGGAGTAAACTCAACCAGGCATATAAAAGATCTCTATAACGAAAATTACAAAACAGAAAAAATTGAAGACACTGAGGGTGGAAAGACAACCCTCCATCACAGAGAAGCAGAATTAATATGAAAATGAGTATATTACTGAAAGCTATGTACAGATTCAGTGCAATGCTCATCAGCATTCCAATGGTATTCTTCACAGAAACAGAAATGTTTATCCTAAAATTCTTTTTCTTTTTCTTTTTCTTTTTTTTTTCAGTCGTGGGGCTTGAGCTCTGGGCCTGGGCGCTGTCCCTCAGCTTTTCAGCTTAAGGCGAGCACTCTGCCAATTGAGCCACAGTGCCAATTCCGATTTTCTAAGTGGTTTATTGGAGATGAGAGTCTCATGGAGTTTCCTGCCTGGGCTGTCTTTGAACCACAATCCTGAATGTGGCTGGCCAGTTTTTCCAGCACCAGTAATTGAAGAGGCTGTGCTTCTTCCACTGTATGTCTTTGGCTCCTTTATCAAATATCAGCTGACTATAAGCGTTTGGTTTTATTTCTGGATCTTTTATTCTGTTCCATTGGTCTTCAGGTCTGTTTTTGTGCCAGTACCAAGCTGTCTTTGTTATTATGGCTCTATAGTAAAATTTGAAGTCCAGCATCTTGATCTCTCCCGTGTTGTCTTTTTTGCCTAGAATTGTTTTGGCTATTCTAGGTCTTTTGTTTGTCCATATGTATTTTTGGACTGTTTTCTGTATTTCAGTAATGAATGTCATTGGTATTTTAATAAGAATTGCGTTGAATTTGTATATCAATTTTGGCAGTATGGACATTTTCACTATATTAAGTCTGCCTATACAAGAACATGGAAGGTCTTTCCATATCCTGGTATCTTCTATAATTTCTCTCTTTATGTTTTTATAGTTTTCATTAAATAATTCTTTTACATCTTTGGTTAATTCCTAAATATTTTAATTTTTTGAGGTTATTGTGAATGGGGTTGTTTCCTCAATTTCCCTTTCTGCTTGTACATTGTTTGTGAACAGAAAGGCTACTGATTTTTATGGGTTATTTTTGTATCCTGCTACTTTGCCAAAGTGGTTTAAGGGTTTGGGGCTGGAGCTTTTGGGATCATGGAGGTAGAATATCATGTCATCTGCAAAAAGGGATAGTTTAACTTATTCCTTCCCTATGCAGATCCCTCTAATGTTTCTTTCTTGCCTTATTGCTCTGGCTAAGGATTCTTGAAGAGGAGTGGTGAGAGTGGGCATCCCTGCCTTGTTCTTGATTTTAGGAGAATTGGTTGTCGTTTTCCCCATTAAGTATAATATTGGCTATTGGTCTGTTGTATATGGCTCTAATTGTTTTAAGGAATGTTCCTTCTATTCTTATTTTCTCCAGAGCTTTTAACATGAATGAATGTTGTATTTTATCAAAAGCCTTTTCCACATCAATGGAGATAACCATGTGGTTCTTGACCTTGGTTCTGTTGATGTGACGGATTACATTTATTGATTTATGTACATGAAACCATCCCTGCAACTCTTGGATGAAGCCTACTTGGTCCTAATGTATGATTTTTTAATGTGTTTCTAGATTCTGTTGGCTAGAATTTTGTTAAGGATCTTTGCATCTGTGTTCAACAAGGAGATTGATCTGTAGTTCTCTTTTTTGTTATGTCTTTGCTTGGTTTGGGGATAAGTGTGATATTGGCATCGTAGAATGAGTTTGGGATAGCTCCCTCAGTTTCTGTTTCTCAGAAGAATCTGAGGACTATGGGTATTAGTTCCTTTTTAAAGGTCTTATAGAATTCTGTAGTGAATCCATCTGGTCCTGGGCTTTTCCTTGTTGGAAGACTTGATTGCTTCCTCTATCTCATTTTAAGATATTGGCTTATTTAATTGATTTATTTCTTCATGGTTGTTTGGGCAATTTGTATTTCTCTAAAAATACATCCATTTCTGCTAGGTTTTCTCCATAGTGAGTATAGAGTCTGGAAATAATTCTTTATAATTGTTTGGATATCTTGGATATTTGTTGTAATTTTTCCCATGGCATCCCTGATCTTATTGATTTGGGTTTCCTCTCTTCTTTTTTTAGTTAATCTTGCCAAAGGTCCATCAATTTTATTTTTTTCAAAGAAACAACTTTTTGTTTTATTAATTTTATTTATAGTTTTCTTAGTTTCTATCTCATTAATTTCAGCTCTTATTTTGGTTACCTGGCTCTGTCTAGTAACTTTAGGTTCAATTTTTCATGCTTTTCTAACAGTTTTAGTTGCAACATGAGATTATTTACTTGGTCTGTCTCTATTTTCTTGATGTGTATACTGAGGGCAATAAATTTGCCCCTCAGGACTGTTTTTGCTATGTCCCACAGGTTTCTTTGTGATGTGTATTCATTTGCATTGAATTGAAGGAACTTTTTAATTTCTTCTTTAATTTCTTCTTTACCCAGGTGTTGCTCAGAAGTGTGCTTTCAATTTCCATTTGAGTAATTTCTATGGTATGCTTTGTTATTGAGAACTAGCTTGATTCCACTGTGGTTGGATAGGATACAGGGAATTATGTCAATTCTCTTGTATTTGCTTAAATTCCTTGTACGAACTATGATATGGTCTATTTTGGAGAAAGTTCCATGAGCTGCTGAGAAGAACGTGTACTGTGTTGTTTTAGGGTGGAAAACTCAGTAGATGTCAATTAGTTCCACTTGAAATATGGCCTCACTTAATTTGGTGGCTTCTTTGCTAATCCTATGGTTGGTAGACCTGTCCTTTGGTGAGAATGGGGTATTAAAGTCAACTAGTATTAAAGTATTTGGATCTATTTTATTCTGTAAGTTTGAGAGTATTTGCTTAACATATTTGGGTGAACGAATGTTTGTGGAATATAAATTGATAATGGTAATATCCTCTTCTTGGGTTGTTCCCTGTATTAATATGTAGTGTCCTTCTTTATCTTTTTGTATTGATTTTAATGAAAAGTTTATTTTGTCAGATATGAGGATAGCTACTCATGCTTTCTTTTTTTTTGTTTTTTGTTGGTTTGTGGGGCTTGAACTCTGGGCCTGAGTGCTGTCCCTCAGCTCTTTAGCTCAAGGTGAGCACTCTACCACTTGAGCTACATCGCCACTTCCAGTTTTCTAGTGGTTTATTGGAGATAAGAATTTCATGGACTTTCTTACCTGGGCTGGCTTTGAACCACGATCCTCAGATCTCAGCCTCCTGAGTAGCTAGGATTACAGGCGTGAGCCACCAGTGCCCGGCTTACTCGTGCTTTCTTGCTGGAAGCATTTGCATGGTAGGTCTTTCTCCAACCCTTCACTCAGAGTTTGTTTTTATGTTTGGCTGTGAGGTGGGTCTCCAGAAGGCAACAGAGGGATGGGTCCTGTTTTCTGATCCAATCTGGAGTTCTTTTTCTTTGGGTTGGTGAAATGAGCCAATTATTATTTGTGGTTATAAAAGAGAGATGCATTGTGTTTCCTATCAATTTCCTGCTTTCTTAAGTAAAAATATGCAACTTTTAAAAGGCTAAGTGCTATTTTTGTAACTTTCATTAAAATATTTCAAAACTCTCTGTATGTCTAATAAGATTATTACATATTTTCCCCTACAGTACTTTGAAAATAAGGAGTTTGGTATCACTACTACTTCATAACAGTAACCATTTGGCATTAATTATTATTGTTAATAATCTTATTAGTGTGTAGCAGCATAATCTTCCCTTCATATCATCTTTATTTATAGTTATTGTAAAAGTAATTTACACAGAGGTTGCAGTTATATAAGTCAGGTGAATAATAAGTTTCTTTTGAACAATGTCACCCCTTTCCTCTCTCCCAGTTTTTCACTCCCATCCCCTCTGACAAGTTGTATAGTTCATTCTCCACATAGAATCTAGTGAAAACCACTGCTGCATTTATCCATCCATTTCTAGGCCTCCCTTACCCTTCTAAACACAGATAAATAAGACAAGAAGAAAACAAAACAAACAGCAACAAAAGAAATTTTTTCCATTATTTTTCCATTTCTATAAGTTCACTTTGATAAATATTATTTTATACGGTCAGGTGCATACAGCTATCACACCTGTGTGAGCCTCTCCTAAGAGTGTCCTCCGTTGGTCTCACTCTATGTGAATGCCTAGAGACCTGTGTAATTTATCATGTCCTGTGTATTTTTTTCTTTCATCATCCAGTATGTTTGCTTATAGATTTATAGGCACATTATACAAATGAGGGGAGCCATGTAACATATGTTTTTTTGTACATCACTTCATGTTATTTTTTCCAAGTCTTTCCATTTCCTTACAAATGGTGCAACATCATTCTTTCTGACAAATGAGTAGATTTCCATTGTGTATATATACCACATTTTTGATCCATTCATCCACTGAGGGACATCTCAGCTGATTAGATAAATGGGATTACATCAAACTGAAGAGTTTCTGCATGGCAAAGGTCATAGCTAATAAGATAAATAGAAAGTCCACAGAATGACAGAGTTTTTACCAGCTATTTTTTCAGACAAAATCCTCATATCTAAAGTATTCTTAGAGCTCAAAATGGTTAACCTCCTAATACACTCTCAAACACATAGAAACCCAATTAATAAATGGACTAAAGACATAAAGAGAGATGTCTCAGAAGAAGTAAGAATGGCTGATAGACACATGAAGAAATGTTCAACATCTCTGGCTATAAAAGGAAGACAAATCAAAACAACATTGAGATTCCACCTTACCCCAGTTATAATGGCCATAACAAGAAATTTAATAGTGGGCTGGGAAGGTGGCTCGAGGGTAGAGTGCTTGCCTTGCATGCATGAGGCCCTGGGTTCAATTCCTCAGCACCACATAAGCAGAAAAACCTGCAAGTGGTGCTGTGGCTCAAGTAGTAGAGAGCTAGCCTTGAGCTGAAGACCTGAGGGACAGTGCCAAGGCCCAGAGTTCAGGCCCCACAGCCAACAAAAAAAAAAAGAAAGAACGAAAGAAAAGAAAATTAACATTAACCCATGCTGGCAGGGATGTGGCCACATACTACATTGTTCAACCACTCTGGAAAGCAGTATGGAGGTTCTTCAATAAAGACTAAACATACAGCTTCCCTATGACCCAGAAACCCTACTACTGGGCATTTATCCAAATGATCACAAACCAGGCTGCACTAAACCCACCAGCCCAACCATGTTAATAGCAGCATTGTTTACCATAGCCAAGTTATGGAATCAACTCAGATGCCCTCAGTGGATTAATGGATAAACAAAACGTGGTATGTATACACAAAGGAATTCTACACATCCATCAGAATGGTACTGTCATTCACTTATTAAGGATGAGATTCTGCATATGTGAAAATGCACTCTTCAAGTCTTCATAGTATGTAAATCATACTTATTTCTTCACATACATTGTAAAATGTCCAAAATGCAAAATTTCCAAGAAAGTAAAACAAAAACAGAACAAACACTCTTCCTGGCAGGAAGGAAATCTATTAGTACACACAGTGAGACATTGGTGGTAGTGTAATGAAAAATCTTCCAGACCACTGCTGGCCTCAACATATTTTTTATGGGTCCACATTCTATCAGAGAGAACAGACCTGGTCCATGACCATCTACAGGTGAGGGCCACATCAACCACAGTGCACCAATACTTACCACCAAATCCATGTATTCAGGATAAAGCAGATGTATGATGAAGAACCAGTCTACTCACCTATTCTAAATTAAATAACGAGCTCTACTTTCACCTTCTGTATAAATTAGCAAAAAAGCGTCTTTTGAGGGAATCCCCAAGACAGAGTGAAACATTCACATCTTGCATCTATCATCATGTACACAGAGGCCTTTCAGTGTTTTCTTTTCCTTTTTCTTTTTATCCCAGGAAACATGCTTGGGGACTAGATACAGGTTTAATCAAATATCCCTTATTTACCATGTGCACTACAGAAAACCTACAAGAAGCATAGAAGGAAGTCATCACAGCCACAGTCAGTGCAGTTGGACCTGGTGGTCTGCCTCCTCCATGTGCACATGCCAGTCCCTTTCAGGAAACATAGATCACATGGCATGTTTCATACTTTTCCAAATGTTGTAGATTCAGCAATTCAAAATCTCAAAACCACAGGAATGTTTTGATAACCTGGAATAAACAACACCAACTCAATCTGTTTGGGAAAACATTGCAATCCTGCTTTTCCTGGGGTCAAAAATTTGACCGACCAGGCCCAGAGTTCAAGCCCCACGACCGACAAAAAAAAAAAAAAACTATAAAAAAAATTTGACCGAAAACATAAGCAGCAACAAACTTTTAGACAAAAGTATTAGCAGAGTTATGATTAAAATACAGCATTCCCTTTATGTTCAACTCAAAATGAGAAATTAAGCAAGATATACTAAGCAGTTTCTAAGCTTATTAGTAGGTTTATAGTATACTATAAAATATTAACAAGAAAGTATGTTTCCATGAGTTTGCATATCCCTATGGTACAGTCACAATCACATACATCAGTGGCTCTAATCAGAGAGTAAATCTGAGCATACCTGCACATATTTCTCCTGTAGCCTTCCTCTTCCTTCTTTCTGCTGCCAGCCTCTAAGTAAGTCCTGACTCCATTTCACAGATATGGCCCAATGTAAGATACTGATTGTAACAGATACAAGTTAGCTACTCCACTAGTTCTGCATTTTACAATGAATATCTCTAAAGATTAGATATGGTAAAATAATTAACTTTGCTCACAAATACAGGTATTTCACCAACAATGCACATGCAGACTTATGGCTCTAACTGAAATTCTGGCTTGAGATGTGCAGACTGTCCAAGAGCCCTTCCTTCACCTTCCTCTTCTTCCTCTCCATCACCACAGACAAGATAAGGACTTAATATTCAGTTCACTACCAGAAGACAGTTTTGCTTTAAATTAACTAAAGGACATTTATGTAGGGATTCTTTTCTACTACTTTCTTTTGGCTTTGGGACTTACCCATTAATACTTAGCAATATTACTAAAATGAACATATAGAGCAAAGTCTAGACAACCTATACCACCCAAACAGGTACAGAGAGCCTGCTCTTCACACACTTCCTCCCCAACCTACTGTTGCCACAACTCAGCAACAGTAGAGTCTCCAAAACATCAACAATTACTTCCACAAATGCAACCATGAAGAATACTTCAAGGGAATTCTTTATGTTGGCCCTTACATTTACAAGGTTAGGAACATTTAGGCATCTGGAAAGTCTAGATGCTTCTAATGAAGATTTACATTTTCCATTACATATACGGATAGCACCAGATAAACCACACACTTAACAAAAGCTTCAATTTGAAAGGGAGATTCTGACTAAGAACCCTTCCCAGGCCCATCAACCCAGTGTTAAGGGTTATTATTTTTTGGGGGGTCCGGTCGTGGGGCCTGAACTCTGGGCCTGGGCACTGTCTCTCAGCATTTCAGCTCAAGGCTAGTGCTCTACCACTGGAGCCACAGCGCCACTTCTGGCCTTTTTTTTTCTGCTTATGTGGTGCTGAGGAATCGAACCAGGACCTCATGTATGCAAGGCAAGCGCTCTACTACTGAACCACCTTCTCAGCCCAGTGTTCAGGGTTATTGATGCTTCTACAATGCTTCAAGTGAATTTTTTATATCAGTTGTGGGGCTAGAACTCAAACCTGAGCACGGTTGCCAATCTTTTTTGCTCAAGGCTAGTGCTCTACCACTGTGAGCCACAGTGCCCCTTCCAGTTTTCTGATGGTTACTTGGAGATAAGAGTCTCATGGAGGGGTTGGGATGGTGGCTCAGTGGTAGAACTCTTGCCTTGCATGCTCGAGGCCCTGGGTTTGATTCCTCAGCACCACATAAGCTAAAAGAAAAAAGCTGGAAGTGGTGCTGTGGCTCAAGTGGTAGAGCACTAGCCTTGAGCTGAAGAGCTGAGGGACAGCGCCCAGGCCCAAAGTTCAGGCCCCACGACCGGACCCAAAAAAAAAAAAAAAAGAGTCTCATGGACTTTTTTGCCTGGGCTGGCTTTGAACTATGATCCCCAGATCTCAGCCTCCTAAGTAGCTAGGATTACAGGTGTGAGCCACCTGCACCCAGCCTTAACTGGATTTTAATAATTTCAGTTCTCTTAACGGTTTAAAGTCTTCCTATAAATATTTACACAAAATGACTGAGTGTGTTAATTTGCTAACTCTACTTTTGTCACTGGCAACCTCTTTAACATACAGCAAAAGTAGATATTATAATTTAGGACTCATCTGACCTTTACATACACTATGTACAGAACAAGAACAAAATGTACAGACATATGGTCACTCTCGCTTCACCACAATCACACTGGTAGAAAGCTCTCAGCACTTCTCCCTCCCTGAGATACAACACCACATATACTGCTCAGAGAAGTGGTTTCATCAGTCTACTTCCAAAAGACAAAACTTCTTCATGAATTTTAGCAATTTTTACAAAATGAATTATTCACTGCTGCTACTTTTGATATATGCTATTCATGTCTAAACATCTAGAGAACCAGATGTTCCAAATAAAGACATAATTGTCCACTATATATATTCAGTAATGTTAAACAAATCACACATATGTAACAATATGTATACGTTAATGTTGAATACACCATACACATGTAGCTATCTGAAAGTGTCTTCTAAGTGGGAGTCTCTAGCTCAGAGCCTTTCATTTCTTCCAACTCCCCTCCAGTATCACATTGGTACAGGTCCACAATCACTTACAGAAGTCCTTCTAAAGTCCTTTTCAGAAGATAGCTTTTCTATGACGTTTAACATGTTTTAGTTTACTACTTTTTTCATACATTGAAAACCTCTTTAGCATCTAGAATTAGATATTATAAAATTAGGACACCTTTGTCCAATCAATATGTAATATACACAGTACGTAGTGTTCTAAGGGAGCTCAGTCATGAGAAACACAGAAGCAACCACTTAAAAGGCCAAATAAATGTCTTTATTAGAGAGCCATAAGACTGCTGGTGGACTCTTGTCTCCAAGGCCAGCCCTGAATGCAGCTAGCCTAAAGCTTATATTAAACCTAACAAAAGTGTTATACATGAGCAAAGCAAACCAGATGAGGACACTTAAACCTAACAGAAAAGCAAATCATCTAGGGAAATGATCAGGGGAAATCAAAGGCCTATTATCTAGGGGATGCATAGACACAATCTCCTTACTTCATTCCCAACTGGTTTTATGTTGAATTACTGATTTGGGGGCCTAGGCTGCATTTGGAGGCCTTAGAAAAAGGTAAGGGATCAGGGCAATGTATAAGTCTGAGCCTCAGCACATCTGATGTGGCTTGTGTCTTCCATCCTGAATCAACAGGTTTCAGATGCATGTGATGGAGCCAGGCAGTAATCCATCTACCTTCACCACAGTGGGTGGGTCAAGATAATGATGCTGGGTCCCTTCCAGGCAGGAGCTAGTCCGTCTTTAAGGAAATTTTTATTTTTTTTTTATTTTTTAATTTTGGGTCCAGTCATGGGCCTGAACTCTGGGCCTGGGCACTGTCCCTCAGCTTTTCAACTCAAGGCTAGCACTCTATCACTTGAGCCACAGGGCCACTTCCAGCTTTTTTTTTTTTTCTGCTTATGTGGTGCTGAGGAATCGAACCCAGGGTCTTATGCATGCAAGGCAAACGCTCCACCACTGAGCCACCTTCCCAGCCCTTAAGGAAATTTTTAACCCAAAGGAAATCTCCAGGTTGGAAGGGATGGGCTGGATGATAGTAGTGTCTCCCAGTCTGATTGCATAACTCCTGTTGGGTTGCTTGTAAATTCTGCATGGAGACTTAAGAAGCATAATCTCAGGCAGTAGTGTGACCTCAGTGAAATCTCTCAATACTTTTCTGGGTGTCTTTTTTTTCTCTGAGTGAATAGGCTAGGGAGGCTGAGGTCTCACTCGTTTTCAAGGCCGTTTCCAGGCAATGGCAAGGGGCAATTTACCAGGGCGACTTTTGTTAGCCAGATTTCTTTTTAATAAGGCTGGGATTTTTTGGACAGACATAGGAGGCTTCAGCCTGAATGTATCTCTCTTAAGTGCAGTCTCACACTTGCACACTTGTTATTACTGTTTCCCATGTCTCTTCCTTTCATCTATCCTGCCTCAGTTTCCAAAATGACTTTGGTCCCTTGATTAAGGGGAGTCAATGGGCA
The DNA here is from genome assembly GCF_000151885.1 of Dipodomys ordii. Lineage (NCBI taxonomy): Eukaryota > Metazoa > Chordata > Mammalia > Rodentia > Heteromyidae > Dipodomys > Dipodomys ordii. The sequence continues at coordinate 128,051 of NW_012267475.1, forward strand.
AAAACCCATCTTCTGTAACTTCTCCAAGATGACTCGGAGATGCTGACCCTGTCTAGCCAAGGATCTAAAACCTTAGCCTGTTTTACCAAGAGGTTGCAGGATCAAATGTCATTAGGAGCAATAATTACTCCAACCTGAAAGTATTGAACTTTTAACTACTTCACAGACCCTTTTGGGCTACAGTGTATCTTATTTATCACTTTGATTTGCCAAAGCATTTTCCTGGCTGCCTTTCCTGACTCTCACAATGCCTAAGTTGCCTGTGTAAGCTTTTAGACAGTTTTTAATAGGGACATGATCTCAGGTCCATGCCCTATTGGATCCAAACCTCTTTTGAATAGATGAATTTATGTGGCTAGTGTTAGCCCAAAACTCACTGCCACATAAGGCTTTGAACAAATACAAGGGGTTAGGATTTTAAACTGTCACCCTTTTTACAAGGAAATCAACCCTAAGTCCTCAAGAGAGTTACATTTTTGCTAAGCCAGATAACTCTTCATTACATTGCTAACAACTATAGGGATGGTTGTTTTTAATCCCTTTTCAAAAGCCACGCCCCATCATTAATTTGCATTTAAAAGACTTCTTAGAAATCCTTTTAAGTAAACTTTCTCTTTAAAACAATGTAATAATCCTTTGAGAAATTTGGCAATGCCCAAACTTGATGACCTTCTTTGGAGTTTAAGCTTAAACACACCCATTTAACCTTCTGGTTTTAAGTTTAAACCCACCCAATGTTTTCCCACAGCATGCTGACAGTTTTTGTCTTAAACATGTTCACAGCCTCTCTCTCTCTCTCTCTCCACACACACACACACACACACACACACACACACACACACACACGTATATGTATAAACAAAAAAGAAGAATTTCTTACAGATGACCAAGATTTAAGACAAAACTTTTTAACAAAGCACTTTAGCTGAGCCTCTTGTCTCAATGGCCTGCTTGCTAGCAAGCCTTTAGGATACCAATGGACCTTCGAATATCTTTAGCTGGAGGAAGGCTGCAAGCACTGATGTGACCCTCTTTTTATTTCTTCTCCTGCAAACCAGGGGACAAGCACCATGCCTGCAACCCAAGGGATTCGCCGATTCCCCCCAAATAAATTTCATATGAATTTTGCAAAAAGACCTTTATAAACTGTGTCATTTTCCTATTCCTACTTTAAAAATACACCAGGCACTTCAGAACATCAATGATGCTCACACAGTCAACTCATCCACAAGGGGATAAGATGCACAGATCAATGGACATCTGGGCGGGTCTCCTTCTCTTCCTTACACGCCTGTTCTGTTCCATATCCTCCCCGTGGAACGAAGTAGATCAGTGTGTTTCCAGCTGCACCAGGCAGTCTGGGATGTCACCACTCAAAGCTCTTCGAGAAGACATTGCTATGGTTTTTAACGAACAAATGGACAATGACGAATGTGATATTCTGCCTCTATGTATCATGGGCAACTCTTCATGTCCAGAATTCCACATGGGCCAAAAGTTGCCTTTTTAAAGGCTGGGAGCTGAGAGCAGCTGTGCATATTATACCCAGGGGTACATGGTGGCCAGTCTGTCCCAGGGGCTCAGCGGCCACATGGGGCATTCACTCTACCATTTCCCACTGGCACCAGTGCAACCCACTGGAGCCATAACCTGCCACATCCAATCTCCAATTACCTTCTAGATTCATTAGGGCCTTCATCTGTCCTTGTAGCCAATGGGGTCTCTCCCTCTGGGACAAGAAGGACACCCCAGGCCCCTAATCAGCAGACTCTGGAGCCTACAATGGTGGTGAGCTCTCAGAACTACCCACCTTGCCTTCTCTACCCTCCAACCCCTGAAGGCCTCAACATGCTCACCACTAAAGTAAGGGGAAAGTTAGGTCTAAGTAAATCACTTTATTTTTACAGTCATCCTGGTGCCTAACCAGGTGACATGGGCTATAAACCTAGCTTCTAAGGCTTAGACAAGCCACCCTTGAATTGCAGATACACAATGCTGTTAACCCCGGGGAAGTCCCACCTACCAAGTGATGGGCATGCCTGAATTCCTAGAGGCAGGGGTAGGTACTTGGATGAGAGGTTACTGGGTCTGTCAGTCCTGTGCCTTGAAGTTGGGAGACTCTGGAGTTTCCTGTGACCTGACCCCAGACCAGACTGAATTTGAGGGTCAGACCAGCACAAATGCCATTATACTAGGCATCATGTGCTGTGTCCAGTCTTCTGGCTCTGTCTTGGTTATAATGGCATCCTAGTTCAGCCTTCCATTAGTGTAAGTGAAATGAGCTCCCTTCCCATAGCTTAGTCTACTCCTTCCCTTCTCCACAGCTTAGCATGCTCCCTTCCCAGGCAACACTAGGCCCATGTAGTAAAGGCAGTAAATAATCAACTTCCAAACCCCTTTACCTTGGGATGGCACTTCTCTGGGGTAGCTACCACCATAGAAGGCAACAAGATTCCCTTAGAGGGACCTTCAGGTCTGGGCAGTTGCAGGACCCCTTATCTACTATTTGGATAGCAGTCATAATCCTAGTCTGCCATGGTGAAGCCCCTGGTCCACACCGGGGTCTCCACCTCCTAACCCCTTCTAGCCCCTCCTAAACCCTCTAGGTTATATAGGTCACCTCAGACAATAGCCAGTGCTGCTTCTCTCTCCTCCCTTGTGAGGAGTCTTGTCAGCCCCCTTTCCTGGCAAAAACCTTTCTTTGTTCTCTGTACCTGGATGTCTGCGTGGTTTTCTAGCAAAGTCTAATAATCTTTCATTTAAGCTTTCAATTAATATTGATCTGGGTTGTTGATATTGTTTTTCTCCTCTTTCTTTCCTTTTCTGTTTGCATAACTCATTTTTCTAACAGTGTTGTGTATTTGTGGGGCTGCAGTTCTTTGTGACAATAGTTCATTGGCAAATGTGAGCTTTCTAATAGAGACTTTAAATTTGACCTCTCAAAATATGACTTCTCTTTATCTCATGGACTGGATTCACCTTACTGTAAGGTCCGGTCCTGGATGGTTAGCAGATTCCACCCAGTACCTGTGTTACCTAGGCAACTGGCACACCTGGAAGAGGTCACATCTGCATCCGCTGAGGTCACATCTGAATTTGATGTGGCCACACCTTTCTCTGCCCATACCATAGATAAGGCCTAGCCCAGGCCCAGACGCACTCTTTTTTCTAGCTCTTTTCTAGTGCTTCTCTTTTCTAGCTATCTTCTCTCTTTTCTAGCTCTCTCTTGTTAGGTTTTTAAAAAGAGGTAGCCGAGTAAGAACAGCAGCACGCACGTGGTATTCAGGTAAGGGGTAGGTTTATTCAGTATACCTGCTGGGACCAGGCAAGGTTGGCACTCCACGTGGCTGGGAAAGGCCTGGAAATGAAAGAGAGCTGGGAAAGAGAGGAAAGAGCTAGAAAAGAGCAGAGAGAGCAGAGAGAGAGCAGAGAGAGCTAGAAAAGAGCAGTGAGAGAGCTAGAATAGAGCAGTGAGAGAGAGAGAGCTAGAAAAGAGCAGAGAGAGAGCAGAGAGAGCTAGAAAAGAACAGAGAGAGAGAGAGAGAAAGAAAGAGAGTCTGGGCCTGGGCTAGGCCTTATCTACAGTATGGGCGGAGAAAGGTGTGGCCACATCAAATTCAGATGTGACCTCAGCGGATGCAGATGTGACCTCTTCCAGGTGTCCCAGTTGCCTAGGTAATGCAGGTGCTGGCTGGAGACTTTGCTGCAAGGAGGGTGGAGTCTGCTAGCCATCCAGGAGCAGACCTTACATCTCTTAGCTCTTTTCCTCAGCTCTCTCTCTTTCTCTCTCTCTTTCCAAGCTCTCTCTCTCTTTCCCAGCTCTCTCTTTCCCAGGCCTTTCCCAGCCACGTGGAGGTCCAACATGGCCTGGTGCCAGCCAGAACAATGAATAAACCTACCCCTTACCTGAATACCATGTGCGTGGTGCTGTTCTTACTTGGCAACCTCTTCTTTAAAACCTAACACTTACAACACCAACACCCAAGGATGCCATGCCATTGATGGCCTCATGGGGACCATTGCATTGGCACAGCAAGGTGGGATCTGGGCTCTACTGCCATCAAGTCAGGGCACTGGGGCTCAGAGATGCAAGTAGGCCAGTGTCTGCTGGACAATGGCTGCAGGCCAGTCCCTGGGCGTCCCCCACCTCACCCTTTGCCTGGGGACTGTGGCAGTGCCAGGCTCCAGTGCTTTTTTCTAAAAGCAAAAAACACATGTTCAAGAAAGGTCTTTGTTAAAGATCATTTCTGTACTGGCAGTTGTTCAAGAACAATGGAAGGCCAGCATTGTCTCCTCAGAACATTCTGATTACAGCTCAATCACATCCATGTTCCCCATTCTCGGGCAATGAGGCAGACTAGATCCTGACTGACAGACAAGTCGATGCATGAGAAGTCTCAGACTTTTCTAGGTTCATTGAGCACACACCAGGAGCATTTGTGTCTGAATTTTAATATTCAAGTCAAGGGATATTCCCCCCAAAAAATGTGTTTCACCTTGAATGTTGTTGAGAACAGAGAAAACCACAAGAAATAGTATGCATTATAAACTGCAACTGTTTTGCAGTAAAATAGCCTCTAGAAATGGTGAATGAAATAAGATACAAAGGTTAGAATTTTTCCATATAATTGCTATTCTCTCTGTGTGTGAGCGCACGCATGTGGGTAACAATACTGGAGCTTGAACTCAGAGTTAGAACATTATCCCTAAGCTGTTTTGCTCAAGGCTGGAGGTCCACCACTGGAGACATGGCTACACTTCTGGCTTTTGATGACTCATTGGAGATAAGAGTCCCAAGGACTTTACCTACCCAAGCAGGCTTTAAACAATGTGCTCCCTCTTACTGAGTAGCTAGAATTAAAGGCCTTCACCAGAGACCCCTGGCTCTGAACTCTATCCATTAGAATAACAGTCTTCCAAATACAATGACGCCCAAAACTCCTGCCAAACTGCCTTCCAGTCCACAAATTAAATTCTATGTGTGATTTCCAGATGTACATTTAGAGTGCTTTCCATAACAAAACAAAGAATATATTTGTATACAGGTGTAAGCCTTAAAAGAACGTGTCCAATCCCACCTTCACCTTACAAAACAGACACATACAATTGTACTTCCCTGCCACCAAAGTTCTGTTTCATCTTCAGATCATAAGATACTCTGTCTCAGAGGCCTGGAGTCTGACGTCAACATCAATCTTCCCTTGGGCAACTCTGATGTGCTAAACTATGAGTTATTCCAGGCAGGTGTTCTGCCTAGATGGAAAAAGCAGGCTTATTTAATGTCAGCACAGAAACTTCATCACATTACCCAGGAAGGCCATGAAAACTGAAACTTCCAAGGAGAACACATTCTGGAAAAAATGCATTTTTAAAATATTTCATTATCATTAAGAAGGTATACAACAGAATTTCCACTCAACAAACAAATTTATGGATATAATGCATCCTGATCAATGTCACCCCTATCAACATTCACACCCATCTTATGACAGATTAATTTCTGAAAAAGAGGAAAACCTTTCTGAGGGCAGCTTTGACCTCCTTGTTCCTCAAAGTGTAGATGAGGGGGTTGAGGGTGGGGCTCACCATGGTGTACAGCACTCCAACTAACTTGCTCTTCTCTGCACTGTAGCCAGACATGGGACTTATGTAGGCATAGAACACGGCTGTGTAATACATACACACCACAATGAGGTGGGAGGAGCAGGTGGAGAAGGCTTTCTGCTTTCCCTTTGAAGATCGCATCTTCAGGATGCTGGAGATGATGAAGCCATAGGACACAATAATCATCAGGAAGTCAAAACCATCATAGAAAGCATCGGCCAGAGTGGTCATGACATTGTTCACATAAGTGGAGCTACAGGAGAGACGGAGCAGAGGAGGGATTTCACAGAAGAAATGGGTAATGACATTGGGACCACAGAAGTTCAATCGCACTGTTAGTCCTGTGTGGATAGATGAGTTGAAGGCACAGATCACCCACACTCCAGCAGCAAGCACGCTGCAGAAGGCCTTGTTCATCATGGTGTTGTAATGCAGGGGGTGACAGATGGCTGCATAGCGGTCATAGGCCATGACTGTGAGCAGCAGCAACTCTGAAGATAAAGCCCATGTAAGAAAATAAAGCTGGGCCATGCAGCCTCCAAAGGAGATGGAGCTCTTCTCTATCATCAGCCCTTCCAATGTCTTGGGCATGATGGCTGAGGTGCAGATGATGTCCATCGTGGCCAAATTGAACAGGAAGAAGTACATGGGAGTGTGGAGGCCAGGGCTGAAGCTGATGGCCACGATGATGAGGACATTACCTGTGAGGGCCACACAGTAGAGGGAAAGGAAACAGCAGAACAAGAAGATGTGGTATTCAGGGTGCTCTGAGAATCCCTGCAGGATGAACTCTGTTACTGCTGTGTGGTTGCTCATGGTCCTGGGCTGAGAGGGTTTTCAGGAACGACCAGGAGGATCTCTACCCACAGCTGCATGTGTCTTCAGGGCTAGGGAGAGATGGAAGATGGGCTAAGATAGTCTGGTATGCTTTATTCATCCATAAAAACATGGCAGTAATGTTACTGTACATTTACATTCAGCTTGATTAAGACAAGTACATAGACATATGTGCTTGGAGGCATCCATGGCTCATGATTCTCAAGAGGCTGAGATCTAAGTATTGAAGTTCAAACCTAGTCCCCACAGACATGTCTGGGAGACTCTAGCTACTATTAATGCCTCCAGCAAAATGCCTGACTGAGGATGTGACTCAAATGGTGCCAGAGGTGAGTGAAAGATGCAGTGAGAACAAAGCCCATGTTCAACATCCTCTACCACCATTAGACAGAGAGAAAGAGACAGGGAGAGACAGAACAAACACATGAATATAACACAAACAATAACAAAAGAAAAACGAGCAGCATTCACAAGGTGCCAGTTAAACTCATAAAGTATCATTCAGCAGGAAAAAACACAATGCAAAGAAAGCACCAAATGTTTTTTTTTATTGTGAAAATACTGTTACAATAACATAGGCAAGATAATGAGTTTATTTCTTTTTTATTTCTTTTTTTGGGGGAGTGGTCCTGTCGTGGGGCCTGAACTCTGGGCCTGGGCACTGTCCCTCAGCTCTTCAGTTCAAGGATAGCGCTCTACCACTTGAGCCACAATGCCACTTCTGGCTTTTTTTTTCTTTTTGCTTATGGGTGCTGAGGAATCGAACCCAGGGCCTCATGCATGCAAGGCAAGTGCTCTACCACTTAGCCACCTTCCCAGCCCTTGAGTATATTTCTTATCAAGCATTGTAGCCTCCTCCTGTGTTTCCCCTTCCCATCCCTTCCCATCCTCTCCTCGCTCCCCAGCCCAATCCTCCTCTCCCCCTCACCTCCACCAAAGTTGTAAAGTTCATTTTCGATAAAATGTCTTGTACATCTCATTGTTGCAATGAGTCCACCAGTATTCCTATTTAAACTATTTGTTTTTTCCCTTCTCCTCCACAAATTATACCAACATCAAATACAGTGGAAGCATGGGTTATACTGTGGGGGAGGGACATACAAAGCAACAAAGAAATAATCTTATAAATGTGTTAGAAACAATCGCATGAAAGAAAAAAAAACATTTGAATACATGTCTTAGGGTTCATTTTCCTAACATCAACTTACCTGACCTTTTCTGCTTGACTCAGACATATACTAGTTCTTGCAAATAAGGGAAACCATGGGACCTAAGTTTCTTTGGGCCTGACTTACTTCACTTAATATAATTTTTTCCAAGTCTTTCTATTTCCTAACAAATGGGGCAATGTCATTCTTTCTGATGGAGGCATAGAATTCCATTGTGTATATACCACATTTTCTTGATCCATTCATCTACTGAGGGGCATCTGGGTTGGTTTATATCTTAGCTATGGTAACTAATGCTGCAATAAACATAGTCATGCTGGTAGCTTTAGTGTGGTCTTGTTTGTGAACATTTGGGTAAATGCCCAAAAGTGGGATTGCTGGGTCATAAGGGAGCTCTATGTGAAGCCTTTGGAGGAACCTCCATACAGCTTTCCAAAGTGATGGAACAAGTTTACATTCCCACCAACAATGCAGTAAGGTTCCCTTCTGTCCACATCCCCTCCAGCATCTGTTGTTATTAGAGTTCTTGATTATAGCCATTCTAACTGGGGTGAGGTGGTATCTCAATGTTGTTTTGATTTGCATTTCTTTTATGGCTAGGGAGGTTGAACATTTCTTCATGTGTCTATTGGCCATCCTTCTTTCCTCTTCAGAGAAGTTTCTTTTAAGTCTTTAGCTCACTTATTTATTGGACAGTTGTTTCTTTGAGGATTTGTTGTTGGGGGATTTAATTTTTTGAGTTCTAAGCATATTTTAGATATGAGACCCTTGTCCGTTGTATGGCTGTAAAGATCTTCTCCCAATCCATGGGCTTTCTATTGATCTTGCTAGCTATGTCCTTTGCCATGCAGAAGCTCTGCAAATTTCATGCAATCCCATTTATCCAACCTTTCTTTGATTTGTTGTGTTTCTGTGTCTCTATTAAGAAAATTTCAGCCTGAGCCAAGGAGACCTAGGGTTTCTCCTATTCCATCCTGTAATGTTTTCAGAGTGTCTGCTTTGACTTGGAGGTCTTTGATCCATTTGGAGTTGATTCTGGTGCAGGGTGATAGAGAAGGATCTAGCTTTAGTTTTCTACAGGTGATTAACCAATTATGCCAGCACCATTTACTGAAGAAGCTGTCTTTCTTATTTTTTTAGCTCCCTTATCGAAAATTAGATGGCGATAGGTCTGTAGGTTCATTTCTGGGTTTTCAATTCTATTCCTTTGGTCCTGAGGTCTGTTCTTGTGCCAGTACCAAGCTGTTTTGATCACTATGGCTTTGTAGTAGAGTTTGAAATTTGGTATTGATATTCCTTCAGTACTGTTCTTTCTGTTGAGGATGAAAGCACCAAATCTTTACCTTCCATGATATTCAAAGTGAAAACCGTAAGATGTTGTCTAGGATTGGCAGTGATATGTAGATGTGGGACCTATAAATTAAGTTTTCCACTTGAGAAAACAATTTCTTTTTTGGAAATATGTGCTAAGAAAATAATTTAATCAACTTCAAAGTGTCAGAGCATCATTATTGACCACTAAAAATAGCTATACTTCAAAGATAAATTTATAAGACAGATTTAGCCTGGTGTGCTGGGGGCCCTCCCAGCAGACCTTACAGGGGTCATTTTCCTTTATTCCTCCCTTGTTTATTTTATTTTCTTAGAGAATATTTTAAAATTAAGAAGATAATTTGTAAAGGGTGGGGGGACAAGATGGTGATGGAACAGTAGGGAAACACCCGCAGCTCTCTCCAACCAAATAGAGTTCAGGTTTCAAAGCTTTGTTTCTTCAAAAGACCCACAACAACAAAAAGGCGATTAGTCAGAGAGATACAAGAAGTGAAAAAAAGAAAAAGGAAAAACTCCAGAACTTACACAGAGATGGTAAAGTGGGAAGACCTTTCCCCCACCCCTTCAGATGGTAAAGTGGGAAGACCCTTCCCCCACCCCTTGCTGGGGCGGGGTGAGGGGGTGGGGAGGAAGCGGGGAGCCTCGCGGCTCAGGACCCACCAGGACCACAGAGCCACAAGCATCCCAAGGCTCCTGGAAGACTCCCAAGAGCCAGTGCCAGCCCAGAGAACACAAACAGAAACCTTGGAACTCAGAACCCCACGATGACCCAGCCCCACCACGGCTAGCCCCTGGGCCAGGCCAGCATAAATAGCCCAGCCCAGCCCTGAGGGGCCCCCAGCCGCAGTGGAGGCAATCAACCTCCCCAGATGCACAACACACTCCCTCTCCACAGCGGCCTGCGGGAACAGCTCAGCTCAACCCAGCCCAGAGCAGTGGCCACAGCAGTGGTGGCAGCAAACAACCCCTTTGCACCCATCCTAGTAAGCATCAGGCCCAGCCCCGGGCGACCCCAGACTCTCTGCGGGGTACAGCGCCTCCCTGCACCGGCCTGCATAAGTGGCCCAGCCCAGCATGGGGTGGTGGCAGCAGCAGTTGCAAACTACCCTAGGCCCCTGGTGCCTAATCACCCTCCTCCCCCAGCAATCTGTGGAAGCAACCCAACCCAGCTCCGGATGAGGGTGACTGTGTGGAGGCAGCGAACAACCCCAGAAGTGCAGTGCCCTGTGGTACCTCTCTGCACAGGCCCCTGTAAGCAACCTAGCCTGGAAGAGCAGCAGTGGCTGAAGTGGTAGCAGCAGTAGCAAAGGACCCCCCGACTCTCAGTACCTCCCTGAGCTGGCCCAGGAAGCAGTCCAGCCCAGAGCGGGGCGGCAGCCCAGAGGAACTCCAGGCCCACAACACCAAACGGGACAGCATAAACAATGGTATAGACTGTGAAACACAGACCCAGCCTGCACCACCATCCAGCCTAGCCCACAATCATCTCAATGAACATGGAACGTGGTATTGAACAGCAACCTACAGTGCACAAAACCAGCCATCTGCCACAGCACCGCTGGACAGCTCTCATCCAGTACCAGGATAAGCAGGAACCCTAGCCCTCTTAACTGCCTGCCCCTGACTGGTCAGGAGCTGAGTACACACCCCAGCAGAGGGCAGAGTGTGTCTGCCCACCACAAACTAACAGGAGTAAGCCCTAAGTGAGTCAGACCAGCTGCTGGAAAGCAGCCCCTCCCAAAACAGAACCTTGGACCAGGTAAAATACTCTCAACCAGCCCAGTGCCAAGAGCAAGCTACATCAATTGATCCAGAAACAAATCCAGAACCAAGCAAAAGCAGTCACCTGGTGACCAAAACAATCAGGGCCTGGAATTGGTCTCCAACAATCCCTGAATCCACATGCGAAAATCACAGTGAAAAATTACAGAATTCATCAACAGCAAAGATAATAAACCAGACTCAAAGGCCAGCAACCACACAGTGGAAGCGAAAAAGAAATGGAAGACAAATGCTACATCCAAGAGATGATAGAGGCAATGACTCAAGAATTAAAATGAGAAATAGATCAGAAATTTAAAGCACAAACGAATGAGCTATCAAAAGAGATCTAGGCCTTCAAACAAGAAGTACACACAAAAATAGATACAGGAGAGACCTCGATAAAAGATGAGATTAGTACTTTAAGGAATGACATAGAAATTATAAATGGATCAATCTTCTCCATGCAAATTTCAATTTCCTCCATGCAAACCACAATGGAGCCACAGTTAATAGAATAAATGAAATGGAAAATAAAATATCAGATACTGAAGACAAAATGCAGGCACTGGAAAAAAAGTTACAGATATGGAAAAAACACCCAAAACATGCCAAAGGGAAGCCCAAGAACAAGCAGACAGTGCCAAGAAATTTAACCTTCATATAATTGGGGTGAACGAAGGGGAAAAATACCAGAATAAAGGAATGCAACACTTATTCAATATGGATCATCACTGAAAACTTCCCCAGTCTTACAAGAGAAAATCTTACCTACATAACAGAGGCCTACAGAGCACCTAACAAGCAAGATCCCAGGAGGAACACTGCAGGGCACATTATAGTAAAAATGCTAGATTTTAGCAATAAAGAAGCAATCTCGCACACAGCAAAAGCAAAGAAGGAGCTATACTACAATGGAAAAAAATTAGAATCACTCTCACCAAATGGCAGGTTCACTAACAAAAGAATTAAATAACGTCATATTTCAAACAGACTTAACTGACATATGCCGAGTTTTCCACCCAACAACAACCCAGTAAGCAGATCATGGAACTTTTTCTAAAATAGATCATACCTTAGGTCATACAAAGAATTTAAGCAAATATGAAAAGATCAACATAATCCCCTATATTTTATCTGACCATAGTGGAATCAAACTAGTTCTCAATAACAAAGCAAATAGTATAAAATACTCAAACACATGGGAATTAAACCGCACACTGCTGAGCAACACATGGGTCACAGAAGAAATTAAAAAAGAAATTAAAATGCTCCCACAATTCAATGAAAATGAAGACCCATCACAAAGAAACCTATGGGATACAGCGAAAGCATTCCTGAGGGGCAAGTTTATTGCTCTCAGTGCGCACATCAAGAAAACAGAGACAGACCAAATAAACAATCTCATGATGCAACTAAAACTGCTAGAGACACAAGAAAAAGTTGAACCTAAAGTCTCTAGACAGAGCAAGATAACCAAAATAAGAGCTTAAATTAATGAAATAGTGACTAAGAAAACTATAAATAAAATTGATAAAACAAAAAGCTGGTTTTCTGAAAAAAAAAAGTGAGGAAACCTAAATCAATAAGATCAAAGACACCACAGGGAAAATTACAACATCCAAGACATCCAAACAATTATAAAGAAATATTTCCAGACTCTATACTCACAAAGGAAGGAAAACCCAGAAAAAATGGATGAATTCCTAGAGAAATACAAATTGCCCAAATGGAACCAAGAAGAAATAATTCAATTAAATATGCCAGTAACCTACAATGAGATAGAGGAAGCAAACAAAAGTCTTCCAACAAGGAAAAGCCAGGACCAGATTGATTCACTACAGAATTCTATAAGATCTTTAAAGAGGAACTAATACCCATACTCCTCAAGCTCTTCGGAGAAATAAAAGCAGAGGGAGTAATCCCAAGCTCATTCTATGATGCCAATATCACACTCATCCCCAAACCAGGCAAAGACCCAACCAAAAAAGAGAACTACAGACCAATCTCTTTGATGAACATAGATGCCAAGCTCCTCAATAAAATTCTAGCAAACATAATCCAGAAACATCATTACATTATGACCAAGTAGGCTTCATCTCAGAGATGCATGGATGGTTTAACTGCATAAGTCAATAAATGTAATCCATCACATCAACAGCTCCAAGTCAAGAACCACATGATTATCTCCATTGATGCAGAAAAGGCTTTGGATAAAATACAACATTCATTCATGTTAAAAGCTCTGGAAAATGTTGGAATAGAACGAACATTCCTTAAAACAATAAAAGCTTTATACGACAGACCAACAGCCAATATCATACTTAATGGAGAAAAACTACCAATTCCCCTAAAATCATGAATAAGGCAAGGATGCCCACCCTCCTCACTCCTATTCAATGTGGTTCTGGAATCTTTAGCCAGAGCAATAAGGCAGAAAAAAGACATTAAAGGGATCTGCATAAGGAGGAAGAAGTTAAACTATCTCTTTTTGCAGATACATGATTTTACACCTTAATGATCCCAAAGGCTCCATCCCCAAACTCTTAGAGCTTATAAACCACTTTGGCAGAGTATCAGGATACAAAATTAACCCACAAAAATCAATTAACCTTTCTGTACACCAACAATGTACAAACAGAAATGGAAATCAAGGAAACAACCCCATTCATTATAACCTCAAAAAAAAATAAAGTATCTAGGAATTAACCTAACCAAAGATGTAAAGGGTCTATTTCATGAAAACTATAAAAGCCTAAAAAAAGGAATCATAGAGGATACCAGGAAATGGAAAGATCTCCCATGTTCCTGGATAGGCAGAATTAACATAGTGAAAATGGCTATACTGTCAAAATTGATATACACATTCAATGTAATTCCCATTAAAATCCCAATGACATAATTTACTGAAATAGTGAAAACAGTCCAAAGTTCATATGGAACAACAAAAGACCTAGAATAGCCAAAACAATTCTAGGCAAAAGAAACAACGCAGGAGGGATCACAATACCAAATTTCAAGCTCTACTATAGAGCCATAACAAAGACAGCTTGATACTGGTACAAAAAGAGACTGGAGGACCAATGGAACAGACTAGAGGATCAAGAAATAAAGCCGATTATGTGCAGTCAGTTGATATTTGACAAAGGAGCCAAAGACATACAGTGAAAGAATCATAACCTCTTCAACTCTTGGTGCTGGGAAAACTGGGTGGCTACATGCAGAAAAATGAAAGTGGACCCTAGCCTATCAACTCAAAATGGATTAAAGACCTTAACATCAAACCTGAAACTCTGAAACTACTGCAGGACAGAGTAGGAGAGACACTTGAATTTATAGGCACAAGCAGGAACTTCCTGAACAGAGTCCCAGGGTCACAACAAATTGGAGAGAGACTCAACAAATAGGACTGCCTTAAAATAAAAAGTTTCTGCACAGACAAAGAAATAGCAACCAAACTAGAAAGACAGCCAACTAATTGGGAAAAAATATTTACCAGCAAAATATCGGACAAGGGTCTAGTATCCATTATATACAGTGAACTTAAGAAACTAACCCCTCACAAATCTAACAAACAAATCATGAAATGGATAAGGGAACTGAAGAGAGACTTCTAAGAAGAAGAGATAAAAATGACAAAGAAACACATGAGGAAATGTTCATCATCCCTGTCTATAAAGGAACTAACCCCAGTCAGAATGGCCCACATCCTAAAGTCAGCCAACGACAAATTTTGGAGGGGATGTGGAGAAAGAGGAACCCTACTGCATTGCTGGTGGGAATGTATACTAATACAACCACTTTGGAAAACACTCTGGATATACCTCAGAAAGCTAAATATAGACCTCCGCTATGACCTAGCCATACCACTCCTAGGCATCTACCCTGAACAACAAGAACAAAGACACATACACCTCCATGTTGATTGCAGCACTGCTCACAATAGCCAAGATTTGGAAACAACCCAAATGCCCCAATACTGATGAGTGGATCCAAAAATTGAGGTACCTACATACAATGGAATATTATGCAGCCATTAGAAAGGACAAATGGCATTTGCAGGGAAATGGATGGAACTACAGCAGATTATTTTGGACCTTGAGAGCTTGTTTGGAGGTTCTAGCAGGGGAGCGCAGCTACTCGTATACCCTTGACCGAAGACCAGTCCTCCTCTATCGGGGATGGTCGTCCTCTTCGTCCAAGCACGCAGTTTCCAGAGAGACACACATGGAGTGGTGAGGGAGGAAGGGGACACCCGCCTAGCCAGCCAGATCAGCCGAATCAACCCTGGCGATCAATGGAGTGACAGATGTCGCAGCCAGATCGCCCTCATATCCGATTATTTTGAACAAAGTAAGCCAAGAACAAAGAGATAACTGGCACATGGTCTCCCTGATATGTGGATGCTAAAGCCAAAATACAAGAAGATATGGCAAACAGGACTCAAGAAACAAAGGACAGCCACCCATTTTGTCATATCATTGCTAAATGACTCCATGTTCTAGACCATATATATGGTAGATATATGCATGCAACAGAGGGAAGCCAGGAGAAGTATTGCTGTTCACACAGCGAGACCTGGGAACTCAGTGTCTGGTAGGCAGAAAGGGACCATACCATGCTACTATAGACAAAGTTTATTAAAACATCACACACTTAATATAGGGGCAGAGAAGGTAAGTCTGTAGTCCAGGGACAATCACAAGATAATCATGGGACAGAAAGTTGACCTTCTTGGGGAATGTGTACAATTAGCAACCTTTAATCGGTGATTGGAAGGGGTCGTTCAAGCTAATAAAAGAGGAAGCAAGCTGAAGGTGGGGCTCCATTAAAAAGCAAAAAGAATCTTGAGGCATAGTTCTACACAATTAATTAGGAGGAGCATGAATGGGACTTCCCGAAAACCAACAACTGAGTCTGACACTGGGCATGGGACCTTTGCCCCACATGGAGGAAGGGTCATCCTCCTTCCCCCACAGAGCACACACCCTCATGGCAAACAGGAACTCAGATGAGGTCTTGTGAGTAGATGCCTCCGACAGAGGAGGAAGAGAATAAGTTGGAACAGCCCACACTAACATAAGGAAAGAAATGTAAACATCACCTAATATGGAAAAAATAACTTGTAATGTCAAAGCTCATAGAATATACAAACTGTATAGACCATGATAATGACAATTTGCCTTGTGAAAGTTAAAATATATTTGTGACTAAGTATCACTATTCCACAATAATGGGAAATATGTGAAATTTATGTAATCACCTAATCTCAAAGAAACAAGTGAGAGAAGGGATGGTTTAAGAGAGATGGGTGACAATGTTGTCAGACACTTTGTACTCAGATACTGTTTTGTAGAATGGGAACTTCTTCATATAATTACTTAAAGATAATGCAAAAATAAATTTTAAAAGATCACATTGTTATAATACTGTCATGTAATTTTGAATGTTTTTTTGACTTTTTGTCAGTCATTGGGTTTGAATTTAAGGCCTGGCTGTCTCTGATCTCCTTTATCTCAAGTGATCACTGTATTGCTTTGAGCCACAGCCACAGGTCTGGATTTTTTGGGGGGGCGGTGAGTATTTAGAGATAAAAAGATTCCAGACTTTCCTACCTAGGCTGGCTTTGAATAAGGGTCCTGGGATCTCAGGGTGATGAGCAGGTAAAAGTCCAGTTGTGAGCCATCAGTACTCAGCTTCCTGACTATTGGTAAAATAGAATGAAAAACTTAAATATAATATGCTCACCAAGACTTCATTTATACCTAAAAGAAAAAGGCTTTGATAGATGTGTCTGCAGAAAAATGACTGACAATTGAGATGAGCATGAGGAAGGAGACAAAAACTGATTTTCATTTCCTCCTTTGCTGAGGTGCTTCTTAAGCTCTCTCTCAAATGTCCTCTTTGGAAGACAGATGTACCATGTAAGGCTCATTGAAAGGACCCTTCCAAGACTCCCCAGAACTGAGCTGACAGAAGAAATCCTCTGTATTGGTCCTCCTGGAGCCACCTCCTCTCCTGCCTCCTTCATCCCACTCACCTCAACTCTCCACATGAAAGCTCCAGCCACGCCTACCTCTCCCTGTAGTTGGCTCCAGTATGGGTCCCTCCTAGGCTTTCCTGCCACTGTTCTTCTCAGCACTCAGACAAGAGTGCCCTTCTCACGACACAGATATCTCAGCAGCCCCTTCCTTGGAGGAGAGCTCTCTACTTTGTCTCTCAGGATTCTGTACAGATTTCTGTCCTAGGCCCAACAATTGTCACTATCTGCTCAAATGAGATCCAGACCAGAGATGAGATCCTGACTCCAGGTTGCTATGTCTGCTTCCAGAGGCTCTGCACAGTCTTTGTGGTAAATATCTAAAGAGGCTTGTTGATAGGATGCTGAAGAACAGTCAAGAACAGTTGTCCTCAGCATGCATTTTATTTTCAAGGCACTGCACCCCATATTGTTGAAGGTAAAACCATCTGGGACCTACCACCTATTCTTTTCCTTCATTCAAATAAAATCATGGAGATGTTTTTCTCCAAGGAAAAACTCCACTCTTGGTCAGTAAATTCACTGGCTAGCCAAAATTAAAGACTTCCACAGGAAATGCAAGCATCCACTGACATCACATGGGTGCAGCTCTTCTTTCACAGAAGGGCACCACGTTGCTAAGATTTAGAGCAAAGAGGCTGTCAGTGTGCAATCCTCTCACATGGATGGAGGAGCCAGCTTCCATCTGTCCTTCCAGGAGAAAGGGATCTGACAGCTCAGTCACTTTGGTGAACAAGAGCACATAATATGCTTTAGCTCATAACATTTTTCCTAGAGACAAAAAGATTAAACAGTTGGCTCTGTTCATTGTTGAGTTAGGATCTGGAGAAATGACTGCCCCCTTATTTGCTTGTTTACCACAATCTGGGAGGTAACTGTAGTTAAACTCCAGGGCAGACTGACAATCTAGGCTGAAAAACTGACTTGGACTGGAAAGGAACAACAATGGCTTTGGCCCACTGACACCCAGTGCAAGGTTTCTGCACTTGCCATGGGAAGTGACTACAGTCATGATGGTCCCCTCCCCCTCACATTCATGACAACCAGAGGCACACTGCAGTGGCCAAGCCTGGAGAAGACAAGCCACCCACCCCTTACACTCACAGAGTAGGAGATTGCCAATAGCCTTACTGGACGCCAGGGGAATCTGCCACCCAGGGAACTCACACCCAGTCTTTCTCTTAACTCAGCTGTAGAGCCGGGACACATTCCACAAGTAAACCTCCTCTGGAATTGAATGGTGTGCACAGATGCTAAGTTCCCATAAGCTTCAACACTTAAATGCATTCAGGGAACAAATTACCCTCAGATAGAGACATACTTACTGTGATTTCCAGGGCAGATGGACAGGGTTCTCATCCCATCCAGAGTCAGGACAGTAAGTAGATTTCATGACAATGACCATGAAACCTCCTGTAGACCTTAGACAGTTATTTGTTCTTCTCAGAAGAACAAAACCTTTCTCCCCTGAGGTTTCATGAGCATTGGCTTTAATTCTCATTAACTTCACATGATAATTACCAGCGATATGAGTGGAAAGAACAAGATTTCAGATAGCCATGACCAAACCTAAAGTCAAACTACAGTCACAACACAGCGTCAAGCACCGGGTGTATAACTGAGTTTCTTCACTCTTCTCAAACCTCCTGTGGTTCACTTCCTGGATCAAAATAGTTCATGATGGATTCCTTCTGTCACTTTAGAAACATAGCAATAGGTGCCATCAAAATGCCTGACTTTGGACATTTCTCATTCATAATGAATTTTTTCTAAAAGTGGATTGAGTTTTACATGAAATTCAATTAACTTTTTGTGATCTTACCTTAATCCAATTTATTGTTCACTGTTTCACAAATGGAATATTATTACTGTTTAAAGGTATTTAAGTAATAGTGAGGAGCTTGACTACTTTATTTTTTATTAAAAGTGTTCAGAATTTTTACAGACACCACATTCTTAATCCACTCTTTTTTTTCCTAATATGTTACTCGTTCCTCTGCAAATGTATTTCAAAAATACCATGCTAAAAATTCAGGGCATGTCAAATTTTCTAATGTTAATTTTTGAAGCTGAATGATGTTTTCATAATTACTTTGTTAAATTTTTTCATTGCAGTTTCA
>NW_012267475.1:147116-154213 GCF_000151885.1 Dipodomys ordii
TACCACTTGAGCCACAGTGCACTTCCGGCTTTTTTCTTTTTGCTTATGTGGTGCTGAGGAATCGAACCCAGGGCCTCATGCATGCAAGGCAAACACTCTACCACTGAGCCACCTTCCCAGCCCCTCAGTTGCCTTTCTGTATTGTACTCAGTGTCCAAGAACAGCCAAGAAAGATAAGTATCAACCAGTATTTGTTATGATTATTTTTATGTTTGGAACATGCAGCAAAAGAGTCAAGTCTCACCTCAGTTAGGCATATGATTTGCTCTATTATTTCATTTATTTTACACAGTAGTAATACCTAGGAAAAAGAATTCTAATATTACTGTCCCCAGGTTAAAAAAAAAACTTGACAGGTTTTTGGACTAATCTAGTAGATAGCTATAAGTAAATTTTACTCATTTCATATATTACCCTGAGGAATGAACAATCCTTAGCACATTCATAATTACCTTGAAAACAATGGTTGCCTTTGTGGAACTACCATATGTATGTAATGGTCTTGTTGTCTCTGTCAAACACAGCTGAGGTTGGAAATGCCAAGGCAATGGGTATTAGAATCTGAAACATCATCCATGTAAACAAATGAAGGATTTGTCTGCTATTGAAGCCAATCACGAAAGAATTTTTGATTCAGGTTTAGTCAGAGTTGTCTTTCTCTGCACAAGGCCCTTGGGAGGATTTCACAGCTGCTACTCTAAGTGGACCCTGAAGGCGCAATTAAATTACATCCCTCTACAGGGGATTTGGCTGTCCTTGATGCTGGCCCCAAAGCCAGTTCAGGCTGAAGTCCAAACAGGGGACATGGGTCTAAGCCCCAGGGGAAGTGGAAGACTCACCTTTGGTGTTCTGAAGTGTTTCTATGAAACTTCTACACCCAATATGGGACTCAACATGAAAAGCTTGAAGCATTTCCCCTAAACAAGACAGGATGTATCTCTCTCATGCTTACTCAATGTAGTGCTTTGGGTCTTAGAAGAATGTGAGAGAAAGAAGTATATGCCTGGGAATGGGAGAAGTATATCATTGCTATTTACAGATCCTAGGCTCCTATACTTAACAGACTCTAAAGCCTCCATCAGAAAAGTTGTAGATGTGATGGGCAATTTTGGAAACAGTGGGATTGCAAACCACTACTTTTTAAAAAATAAATATAAAACACAAACATGCTGAGAATGAGACCAAATAATTGATCCCATTCACTAATAAAACTAGAAGTAAAGTCAACCAGGCATATAAAAGATCTCTATAGTAAAAATTACAAAACACAGAAGAAATTGAGGAAGATACTTAAGGTGGAAAGACAACCCTCCATCATAGAGAAGCAGAATTAATATGAAAATGAGTATATTACTGAAAGCTATGTACAGATTCAGTGCAATTTTCTTTTTTGGGGGTTGGGGGTCCGATTTTGGGGCCTGGGCGCTGTCCCTCAGCTCTTCAGCAAAGGCTAACACTCTACCACTTGAGCCACAGTGCTACTTTCAGCTTTTTTCTTTTTGTTTATGTGGTGCTGAGGAATTGAACCCAGGGCCTCATGCATGCAAGGCAAATGTTCTACCACTGAGCCACCTTCCCAGCCCTCAGTGCAATTTTCATCAGCAGCCCAATGGTATTCTTCACAGAACTAGAAAAATTTATCCTAAAATTCTTTTGGAAGCAAAAGAAGACCCTGGAGAGACAAAGCAATCCCAAACAAAATACAAAGGAGAAGTGCTGGAGCTACCACGATACCTGACTTCTCGTCATATGGCAAAACTGTCATGGTGTGCTGATAACCACATATATGCTATTCATGTGCATGCACATCCGAGGGAAACTAGAAGGAGGACACAGAAACAGAGGAAACAGGGGGAAACATATAACAGCAGGACCCATCAGCTGCACTGGTCATTGATCAAAGCGAACTAAGCAACTCAATGGCAGCGATAGGAGGGAAGGAATGAGTGGGAAAGAGAGAACAGCTGACACTAAGCAAAAGGAAAGAAATGTACACATCACCTGATATAGAAGAAATAATTGTATCATCAAAGCTCATAGAACTCATAAACTTTATAGATCAAGATAAAGACAATTTGCCCCATGAAGGTTAGAATGTGTTTGAGACTTTAACTAAGTATCACTATCTCACAATACTGTGAAATTTGTGAAGTTTATATAATCATTTAATCACAAAAAACTTGTTTCATCTAACCGTAACCCTTCTGTATACTATTTTTACAATAAAAAAATTTTTTAATTACTAAAAAAAAAAAAACCACTCTCATCATGCTGCCCAGGTGTTGGTAATTCTGTAATCCTAGGTACTCAGGAGATTGTAAGATCTGAGGATCATGGTTTAAATCCAGCCCAGGCAGTGAAGTCCATGGGACTCTTATCTCCAATAAACCAGCAAAAAGTCAGAGGTGAAGATATGGCTTATGTGAGGAAACACAATATAGAATAAGCATAAAGTGGAATATTATTCAGTAATGATAAGGTTAAATGCTGTAACATAGAACAAGTTTGAGAACATTCATCTGAGTGAACAATCCCACCCATAAGGTCACATGTTACATGATAGCAGTTGTATGTAAAGCCCAGAATGGACAAACATAAAGAGACAAAATTACATTTATTTTTGCCCTGGCTAGAGGGAAGATTATGAGAATGGAAAAGTAACTGCTCATAGGATATTGTTCTCAATATGGTAGAAATATCATTGTAAAATCACTTTTCTACACCCTTTAAATGTATAGATTGCATACTATGCTAATTACCCCTCCATAAAGCTGGATGAAAGGAAGAAATCAATTGTATAAGTCAAGGCTCTCCTGAGGAACTCTACCAATAGAATATACACAGTTATAAAATGGATTTATCAGATATGTTTACATGACTGAAGGCCAGTCTGTCCAAAATGACTTTCTGCACCCAAAGAACAGAAGCACCCCAGAACTTCTCAATACAAGAATCTGAAAGTCTCAGGACCTTGGCAGCATTGGTGATTATTCTTAGAAGGGAACTAGGGCTCAGTTCATTTGGGTGCTCGTGATAATGTCCAGACTTGAACTCAGATCTTTCTCCTTTCAAATTAAAGCTCCTCATCCATGCACATTCCCCTGTTAGTGTCTATGAGTCTGCGACCCCAACTACAGGAGTATCCTGTGCCTTTCTCTCTGCATTGTTTGCATGGGTACCATTTTGACATAATCTCTTTATCATGATTATCACTGCATTCATTGTATCAATCAGATCTTGAGTTTCATGGTTTTTCTTGTGAATGCACGTTTTTATTTTAATGACAGGTAATATATTAATTGAACAAAGAGGTTTCACTGGGATATTTTCATTCATGCAAAGAATATACTTCTATTATTCTTTCCCGATTTTTTTCTTTTTTTATACGTTTTTAACTGTAAAAATACTATACAGAGGGATTACAGTTACATGAGTAAGGTAATGAGTACATTTCCTATAAAGCATTGTTGCCTACTCTTTTGTTTTCCCCTATCATCCCTTCCTTCCCTACCTTCCCAACTACTCCCCCCCTCCAATCCCTCCACCCCCACCTAAACATAGTGTCTTGTACATCTCATTGTTACTATGGGTCAACCTGTATCCCTATTTAAGCATTTTGTTTTTTTTCCCTTCCCCTCCCCAAATTAGAAAAGTGTATATGCAAGATGCAGGGCACCAACATCAAATACAGTAAAAAATAGGGGCTATACCATGGGAGAGAAACATACCAAAGAAACAAAAATATTACATAATACATTATAAATACATTAAAAAGAAAGAAAAAACCACTTGTGTCCCAATCTTGGAGTTCATTTCACTTAACATCATTTTATAGGGTCATATGTACATAGCTTTTGACCTTTTCTGCTTGTCCTAGACATATACTAGTTATTGTAAATAAGGGAACCCATGGGACCTATGTTTCTTTGGGCCTTAATATACTTTTTTCCAAGTCTTTCCATTTCCTAACAAATTGGGCAATGTCATTCTTTCTGATGGAGCCATAGAATTCCATTGTGGTTGTGTGTGTGTGTGTGTGTGTGTGTGTGTGTGTGTGTGTGTGTGTGTTTGTGTGTGTGTGTGTGTGTGTATCACATTTCTTTGATCCATTCGTCTACTTGGTTGGTTCTATATCTTAGCTATGGTAAATAATGCTGTGATAAACATAGTTGTGCCTATAACTTTAGTGTGGCCTTGTTTGTGATCGTTTGGGCAAATGCCCATAACTGGGATTGCTGGGTCATAGGGGAACACTATGTGGAGTCTTTTGAGGAACCTACATACTGCTTTCCAAAGTGATTGAACAAGTTTACACTATCACTAACAATGCAGTAGAGTTCCCTTCTGACCACATCCCCTCCAGCATCTCTTGTTATTAGATTTCTTGATTAAAGCCATTCTAACTGGGGTGAGGTGGTATCTCAATGTTGTTTTGATTTGCATTTCTTTTATGGCTAGGGAGGTTGAGCATTTCTTCATGTTTCTATTGGCCATCCTTCTTTCCTCTTCAGAGAAGTTTCTCTTTAGCTCTTTAGCCCATTTATTTATTGGGCAGTTGTTTCTTTGAGGATTTGTTGTTGGAGGATTTAATTTTTTGAGTTCTAAGCATATTTTAGATATGAGATGCTTTTTCATTGCATAGCTAGTGAAGATCTTCTCCCAATCCATGGGCTTTCTATTGATCTTGCTAGCTATGTCCTTTGCCATGCAGAAGCTCTGCAAATTTCATGCAATCCCATTTGTGCAACCTTTCTTTGATTTGTTGTGTTTCTGCATCTCTATTAAGAAAATTTCAGCTTGTGCCAAGGAGACATAGAGTTTCTCCTATTCTTCCTGTAATGTTTTCAGAGTGTCTGCTTTGACTTCAAGGTCTTTGATCCATTTGGAGTTGATTCTGGTGCAGGGTGATATATAATGATCTAGTTTTAGTTTTCTACAGGTATTTAACCAATTTTGCCAGCATCATTTACTGAAGAGGCTGTCTTTCTTCCATTCTATATTTTTAGCTCCTCTATTGAAGATTAAGTGACTATAGGTCTGTGGGTTCATGTCTGGGTCTTCAGTTTTATTGGTCCTCAGGTCTGTTCTTCAACAGATACAATCTAATTCAACAACAAAAAACTATGGGTTAGTGGACTAAGAACATCAAAGAGGAAGTCAGCAGACCAGAAATTAATAGTTTTAGGGAGAATTGTGAGGAGAAGGGAAGGGCAACTTTCCCCTGGGTGGAGCTGAGCTAGGCAGGTCAGGTTCCTGTAACCTGTTGAATGGCTCCTATTGTCTTCTTCCAAGACTTGAGTTGCATGCTAGCTGCTCTGGCACCGTCTTTGTCAGCATCAAAGATGGAGTTCTTCTCTGGTGGTGGGGGAGGGGCTACCTTCCCACTGCTGCTCTGTGAGAAGGAGTGAGGATGTCTTGGGGTACTCAGGCCAATCCCTTCATTTCCAGGCTATCCATAGTCTGCAACTGTTTGTGACCAGCAGGATGAAGATTTCTGCTCCTTGTCAGTTCTTTCTGGCAGTGAGTAGAATCATCTCGCACACCATGTCTGGTGCCTTTGTCCCAGGCTCTCTCTGTTGCTATGGCAGCCGTGGCAGCAGTCACCACCACTGCCACCACAGACACCAGCAAGTGTTCAGATCTGTCTCCTTAACCAAGCTGCCTAGATTTTTCCTCTCTGGCCAAACTCTGTACTATGATGGCACACTTGGTGTGACTCTTCGGGCTTAGGACTTTTCACTGGAACACTAAAACTGCTTTCTATGTGAAAGCTTGTTTAGCCTCCAGCTTCTCCTCCACCATCTTCCTCCAGACCTTCCCGAATTTTTTTCTTCTTTGAAAAAAATATTGAACAGATGTCATTATATTTTCACTCACACATACTAGATGTTTTAAACTCATTCACTCTATCTACTCCTCTGCATTATCCTTTCAACTGCTGGTCTTCATTACTATTTTCTTTTTCTGTCATTCATTTTTGAAGGCTGAGATTCTGCATATGTGACAATGCACTCTTCAATTCTCAATTGTGTTCTAGTATTTATTTCTTCAAATACATTCTAAAAGGCTCAAAATACAAAATTTTCAAATAAGACAAAAACAGAACAATCACTCTTTATGATGTGATGAAAATCTATCAGTACTCTCCCTGAGGCATTGGTGGTAGTGTAATGGGAAGTCTTCAAAACCACTGAAGGCCACTCAACATATAATTTATTGGTTCAAATTCTATCCAAGAGAACAACACTAGTGCATGACCATCTACAGGCCAGCACAACATCAGCCTCAATGCATACTCCCCCCCCACAAAGAAACCAAAGTCTATTCACTTATTCTAAATCAAAAATCAAGCTCTACTTTCAGCTTCCATGTCAAGTAGTAAACAATGTTTGCAGTGAATTCTGAAGGAATAGCTAATCACCCACCTGCTGCTTCTGTCATCCTGATGGAGAAAGCAGCTTTTCCAGGATTGTTTCCTAATAGCACAAAACACATGCTTAAGACTTGTCTTTATTATTTATTATTTATTACAGGTGATTTGTGCACCAGCTTTTGTTCAGGAACAATGGAAGGACAGCGTTGCCTGCCTAGCTCAGTCACATCCATGTTCCCCACTCCAGAGCAATGAGGCAGACCAGATCCTCACTGCTGACAACAAATTCAATGCATGAGAAGTCTCAGACTTTCCTAGGTTCATATACCACAAATCCACTGTTAAAG
This sequence comes from Dipodomys ordii, assembly GCF_000151885.1. Classification (NCBI taxonomy): domain Eukaryota; kingdom Metazoa; phylum Chordata; class Mammalia; order Rodentia; family Heteromyidae; genus Dipodomys; species Dipodomys ordii. Next base: position 153,837 of record NW_012267475.1, read on the forward strand.
GTGGAATTTCAACCTTCAAGCCAAGGGATAATCCAAATGTTTATCTCACCTCTATTGTTAAGAAGAAAATGGAAGGACAGAAGAAAGAGTCTGCATCATAAACAGTCACCATAGTGCTCTAGAGATGGTAAATGAAGTCAAACACAAGGCACAGAATTGTACCCAAGACACAGTCACCATGAAGGAACTCTTCAGTTTGAGAATCCTGCAAATGTTGTGGGTGACCACACAACTATCAGGTGTGATTGTGAAGAGTTTATTCAGTAAAGAGAAAGTGAAGGCCACTCAAGAGTCTGAGCAGAAAAAAAGAGAGAGTGAGCAGTGGGCCCCCCAAACCACTCTAAATATTTTTTGGGGGGGTCTAGTCGTGGGGCCTG